>NW_009924867.1:1961-35981 GCF_000696875.1 Nestor notabilis | reverse complement strand
CCCAGATGGGTTTGTCTCTGCATTGCCAGTTGCTAACTGACTTTGCTGCAGCTTTTGCAGTCATGATTGCACGTGGAAAACAAAATTGCATGGTCTTGTGTGGGATGGATTCACTGCTCTAAGTATTCTCTGTGTGTATGTCCTAGAGTGAATATTTGTTCCTAGCAGCAAGGACAAAGAGTCTTTCCGTGATTATTGTCCTAGCCCTCTGTGGTAGTTAATGCAGTTGATACTCTTACAGAATTTTATGTGATATTTCAGCGTATGTCTGTCCTCACATTGAAAAGCTAAGTATTTGTGGTAAAAATACAGTTATATTAGCCTGAGACATTCAGGAACACATTCATCTTTTTCTAAAGTCACATCACATCAGTACCATTCTGATATCAAACAATATCCTGCACCCGAGCTCTTGGCTTGTAGCACAAATTCTTGTTTATTCCTTATGGGCAGCATGACCTTGTATGTTTCCAGAATTATATTTCACCCACTATTACTATTTTATTCCCCTAAGCCCTCCTATTACCTTGTGTAGAAGGATTGTTTTCTGTATTGGCATTACCTCATTGACATTTCATTTTTCATAGGAAAAATTAATGAACATATTTCTACTACTCAGACAGAAGAACTCTACTCCCCAGCCAGATCTTTCCTCAAGCAGCACAATGAAAGATGTTCTCCCTTTAATTGGTTTCCTATTCATCATTTTACTTCTGGTTTAGTCATCTACCACCTATCTAACCATTAGTTTAGTTCCCTAGGTGATGTCAATATAACTGAGCAGTCAGAGAAACAAGGATGGCTTATACTATGTGTTCAGAAGCTTGATCCCATTCTGTTAAGAGTTCAAGTGCCATGCAGGTATCTAACGCAGTTCTCAAACTTTGAAAGGTAGTTTTCCTTTTACATTAGCTTTTAAAATGTTACCTACTATCATCTCCTTTCAGACTTCCTGATTACCCTGATACACTTTTGAAGCAGTGGTTAGCCCAGCTAGAGCTGGATCTCCTCTCTGCAAATAGGTTCCATGATTCGGGTTCAGGTTCCTTATGAAATTTAGCTAAGCAGAGGTGGACAATGCCTCTAAACAAATAACCTCCTAACATTTTGATGTAATAAATTTCCTCAGTTCATTGCAGTTGAATTTCATGAACTAGTTCTCTTTATTCTAAAGAATAAAGAATGATGTGTTTGTCACTTGAAATGTAAAACCTTCGCAGAAAAATCTTTTACTTATCCTTTCATAATGAACTTGTGATTATTTTCTTTATGATGAACTTAAAGCTGTAGCTAAGGCTATAGAAATATTTTCAAGTTGACAATTTTCATAAAATTAATCAAGTTGGCAAAATCATAAAATGAATTTGATTCACATTTTAATCTTAAATACAATACACTGTTTTCTGAAAAAAAATACCCAATTTAAAATACTAGTCCAGTGTTTTCAACGGGCCTGTACAGCAGACATAAACTGTGTATCCACACCAGATTGTACTTCAGTTTGAGACTGCCTGTTAGTTGTCATGTTTCTAATGATGTGTAAGTAGGAGAAATTTAGAAAGTCAGATGTGAAAGCAGACCAGAATTAACTGATTTTCATGATACTAAGTTTCTTCATAGAAAATCTTTTTCAAAAACTATTTTAAATCTTATTTCCACAGCTTGTAATGTCATAACATCAGAAATACAATAACATACTAATTTTAGTAACAAACATCTTTGCAGAAGGCATCATTTTTAGCATCTTATTATAAAGACTGTCAGCAGAGGTCCGTGGAGATTATTCTGATTTCTATTATTTCTGACATAACACTAATAAGTTCAGATGTTAACAGTGGTCTGTACTGATATCAGTAAGCTTCTCCTGTATGTTGTTTTGATGACTTTTTGGTATGCTCTTCAGTGTCTGTTCCTAACATTGGTGGCAGTGGTGGTTAGTCAGTCATCCATCCCAAAGCTCTGAAGAGCTTTTCTTTCTTGGCCACTTAGAAAGTGAAAGTTCTTTTAAGAGTAACTCACTGTGTAAATGATTAAGTAAGGAAGATACTGCCTTGAGACTGGATCTTCTGTTTGGTATGTCAGGTGACTATGTTTTATGTATATAAGCTACTTGGAATGAGACACCACCTTCCTGCTTTTATAGCACTGTCTTAGACACCTTAACCAAAACAAACATAACAAGTTTGTTTTGCATCTCTGAAAGAAGTTTCAGTACCCAAATCAAAGCAATCAGTGCAGAAGAGAATAATACTGAGAACAAAAACTGTAGGAAAAATCTGTAGGATTCTGAGGGACCGTTATTTTACCATCTTTTCTAACTTCATACTCAAACCTGGGTGTTGCACTTTGACAGCTCTCCTTAACACTTAATTTGGGGACAAATAAGATAAAGATATGCCAATTAAAAGAAATCGGTTTTGTTGTTTCTATTTTTCAGATTAGTTTTATTTCCGGCTCTTTTTTCACCTTTTGAGATGTCTATTCATTTTTCCCATTGCCTTTGCATTTGTACCTTCTTGTTCCTTGACCTGTCTTCCATGAGCCTGGCGTTTATGGACAGCCACCTAAACACTTCATATCCATGACAAAGCCTGCATCAGAAAATGAATGGTTCTGATCAGTCCAACCTGTGTAATTCCAGGCTCATTCACTTGATCATTTCTGAACATCTGCAGGAGTTATCATAACTTACATCACATCAAAGGTCATAACTGAACTAAATTCTTTTTGGAGATATTCCAGAGGAGGTGACTTTTCCATACATTCTTATGAAGTTCAAGTCTAACTTTAAAATTATGGCTACCTTATAAAGTCATGCATAATGAAAAGTTTAGTTAGTTTTATTATCACTCTGTGCTTTCAGGCAATAATTGCAGACAAACATCCTAGGGTAAAAGCTCATGAATTAAAGAAAAAATATCATTATTTTAATTTGCTTCAAAGAAAGTCTTTGTGTCACACATACGTCACTCTTTACCAGAGAAGAATGTTGGAGTTTCGTCTGCATTATAATGTTTTTAAATCAGCGTTAGTGGCTACGTTTTTAAAAGACATAGTGGTCTTGATGGATCAGCCTGAACTCTACCCTTCAAAAACTTTATGAAGATTGTTGTATGTGTGTTTCTCTCTGATTACATCAAGAATCTGAGATAAGGGTTACTATTGCTATGTGAAGGTTAGATGTGACTGAGAGTTAATGCTCAAATCCTGTGGCATTGGTACTCTGCTGACAAAGACAAACCTCTAGGGGTTGTGAAAGGATCTGGCATTTCTTTTTCTGTATTCTGAATGACAAAAAAGCTTGCACCCTTTTTGCTTCAGACACCAAATTTGCATAAAACCAGAGAGGTGGGAGCCTACTTAAACTGGGAACTGTTGTTTGGGATAATAAGACTCTAATGTTGCATTGCACTTGTAGGCCCAATTCCACCATGGAAGCACTCTTAAGCTGCTCTTGGTATAACCAGCACTTTGTACTAGTGTGGATGTTTTAAATAGGTACCAGTCATCCTTTAACTATCTCTCTAGGAGCCAGCCTTTTGGATATCACCTTTGGATATTCTTCTGTTAAAGAAGTTCAATTATATTTTCCTGATTTTCTATTTTGATCTTATTTTGGTTATTGTAATAATGGTCTCCCAACCCATCTCCCTTTACCTCCTCCCCCCCGCACTGTGTTTTGCATCCCTAGTGTAACAAAAATCATCAAAATTTTCTGTTTCCTCTCACCTCTGCAACCAATAAATGAATTTGGTGTCCCAGAACATGTTAAGAGTTCTTTCTGGCCCTTCTTCTTTCAAGAAGAACAAAAAGCAACTGAGCATTCTCAAAATAATAAATTTGAATGAGAGTGAATGAAATTACCATTTTTCTTCTATGTAGTGGAGAAATTTTGATGCCAGCAATCCACAAGCAGGTCTTAATCACCAAATAGCTGACAGCAAACAGCATAAAGAAGTTCTTAATGTATCCCATTCAGTTCTATTAAAACAAGGAGAGGAGAAATAAAGATGCTTTATATTGACCAGAAGCCTATTAAACCCATATAATATGTGGAAAGTATACTTTATTTTAACTGTTTTATCGAAGGCCAACATTCACGGATGTTAGACTCATTTGGCTGTGCGTTTAATTCATAAACTCATGTTAGTTTAGGGTATCAGGTTAATACTCCCAAGTTCTTGACTGTAACTGGAGACATCATGTAGTGTCTGCTCTATGGTTTGGGTCATTACTGGAGAATTCTGTCACATATTTTAAAGTTACGGCAGTCTAAAGGTAAGGCTTACTACTGCTTAAAAAGTTAAGAAGTAAAAGGGAATAGAAGATTTACTCTGCTAAAGATGTGTATGTCTGGTATAACCAGTTTTCACACTGCGATAACCTGCATGTGTCCTTCACAGGGGAGGAGCTGTGCACTGGCCTAATTTCGGGCTGTTCCTTGGAGTGTTCCTTTGGCTTCCAGACTGACGCCCACAACTGTGAGATCTGTCAGTGCCGACCGCGGCCTAAGAAGTGCAAACCCATTGTATGTGACAAGTACTGTCCCTTTGGATACTTGTACGTATTCTCATTCTGAAAGCATATTTTATAAAATCCCTGTACATATTGAAAATATGCAAAATCAAAGCATATGTGCTTGTGTTTACTTTGTGGTAAACCAGAGGAACATGTAGGAAAACAGAAATGTCATTACTTGATGTGAGATTAAAGTATTCTTAAAAATGGATTTTGATCAGCACATGAAGAAACAGCAACTTAAAAAAACAGCAGCAGGTTATAGAAGCAAAGCAACGCTTAAATTTTGTTTGAAGAATATTTGACGAACAAGATGAAAAAGCTACTTACAAGTAACGTCTCTTGCATGAAGCTTTTTGAAATTCTATTTGCATGTTACACTGTGGTACCCTTTCATTTTATAGCCATTTATTTTATTCAAATGATTTTCTAGTATTTCAAGGGGTTTTTTAATGTTGATATGACAGCAGACTAATTTTAGTGAGACATTTCTGATAGTTACAGTATTCATGAAGAACATTGCTATCTCTTATCTAAGTTTTTGTAATTCTGCTCAAAACCTGTATCTTTGTTGGAGTTCTTTCTCCATTAAAGGAAATATTGGTGGTATTTATTCATTTGTGGAACAGGTGACAAAAACTGGGCAGATTTTTAATCACAGAAATTTCTTAGTAATCAGACTGGTGGATTCTATATGTGTTATGCATTTTATTTTTGGATGGATCCATTCCATCTTACTGCCTGCTTTTCATAACAGTTTAATTTCTGAAAATAAAACCAGATATGTTACAATACTTAACAGGAAAAAAAAAAAAAGGGAGGGGGGTGTGTGGAAATTGTCTTGAAAACATTAAGTCACTTCTTTTTTTTCCTAAGTTAGAAAGGATGCTTGACTTGTATCCTTGAGGCAACCCTAGTGTAATTTAAAAATACCCACATAATAGCAGTCTGGCAAAACAAAGTAAATACCATTTAATATAATCCTGTATCTATTACTTGAGACACAGAATTAGGCTTGCTTTTGGTTTAATAATAGCAGATTTTTGCACTTTCAAGAGTGATGGGATTGAATAGGACAAAATGAATGAAAGATAACAAAGATTAAAACAAACTTCACTTCTCTCCCCAAACCTCAAAGTTTAATAGATGGAAGAGGGGATGTAACAATTTAAAATTAAAAGGTTAGTAAAATTTTATTTGGGCATGTTGACTTCGTGAGTGTCTGGGAGTTCTTTTAAGTGAGAGAAAGTAGAACAGGAAGGAATTTCCAGAGAAGAGATGTCAGTTTTATCATTCACAGAACTTTTGCCCAATGGCTTCAAAGGTAAGGATGGCTGAAGATGGGTAGCAGAATGAAATAAAGATGAATGAATGAATGAGTGAATGAATAATTTATTGTCTGCAGCAGTGTCAATAGCATAAAGCTATGGGACAGGATCTGAGAAGACTTTTCTCTTCCACATGCTCAAGGAGTGTGTGCATGCATTAGCAGCAGAGACAGTTTGTATGAACCACTAAGTGTTTTACTCTTTGTGATTGAATATCATTCAGCTTGGAACAGGAAATGCTGTTTTTAATTTAGTATTACAAGTGTATAAAAAAATAATATCACAAGTGCATTAAAAATTATTGCTTGCTTAAGCCTATTTAAAAGTTAGAATATGAAAAAAACAATAAGTAAGGCCTATTTATTGTCTTTTGTCATTGCCATTTTGGACTTACACAGTAATAGCTAACTCTATTCTTTACTTTTCTGTGGTATTTAAAGTGGTTAAGTTTGTTTCTTTTTTTGGTTTCTTTCAGTTTACTGCTACTGGTTTTCTTCAGTGGCAGTCCCAATGTAGATGTCACACTGAAGTGTTAAAAATGTTTTGCTGCTGCTGCTGAGGATTGTTTTGAACTATAGTTACCAAAGTTGTTTTGTTTGTGTAAATGTGTTTACTCTTACATTCTTTTAGTTTATTGTGCAGTACTTTTCCCATCAACCTGGATTTAGGAAGAAATACTCTCTTTCACATAATGAGTAGGTTTGTGTGGTTTGGTTACATTAAACTGTAATTTTTGTTTGGAGGAAGGTGGACAGTATTTTTACAACTTCAAATTGAACATGGTAGAGATCCTAATAACCTCTGATGAACTGAACTTGGTTTTGGGTTTTTTTTTTTAACTTCAAAACTGAACCTTCAGGAGAAAACAAATACTCTTATAAGATAAAACAGTCAATTTCCATTCCTGAGCTTGTGCTTCCAGTATGTGTGACTGGTAGTAATGTTCTTGATTTAAGTCTACCTCATTAGTGACCAGACCATGAATAACTGCTAGAAAGAATAGTGTTTTCTTTGGTCCTGTTTTCTTCCTTAGCATTCAGTAAAGATGCACCTCTTACTTCTGGTTACATATCGACTTCTGATTTTTTTCTTTCTTTTCTTAAGCAAAGGTTTCTCTTTACTGTTGTCTTCTATACTAAAAGTATTTTAATATTGTCAGTTTTGCAATGAAGTTGGCTGTTCCATGTGAACTGAATTAACGAATTAATGAACTTCGATTAATTCAGATTGTTACTTGGTTTGGGAGGTCTGACTTTCATAGTCTCTCTCATGAACTGTGACTTAACTGGTATTCTTAAAGAAAGTTTTAAACAAGATGCGGAAATTCCTTATGTATAATTGGAAGATGACCCTAAGATTGCAGTGAATTTGACTGTGATGTTAAGGGTTATACCCTGACCTACCAGTATAAATCATCAAGAATACTTTTTAGAAGAACAACAAATAAATATAACATAATTTTGTTAGACTTCTCTTCATGCACTTTAGGTGAGATGTGCCTGCATTATTTTGAAAGGCTGTAAAGGAGAAATCTCTAAAAATGAGAAAGATAAGAATCCAAACATGGAGCCTCATACACTTTACACCTTAATAAACTGGTTTTCCTTTGAGTGCAGTCCTCTTGACATGTAGAGTTCTTAGTTTGCATGTGAGTATTACCCTGCTGATACCTGTGCCCAAGCACTTAAGGTGATTATTGTTAGTAAATCTGTGGTATGTGTCAACAGTAATCTAGCTGATAGTGTGGGGAAATCTAAAGGGGTCTGTGCCATCTTCTTCAATGTGGACGTACATTGCATTAATGCTGTCCGTCTACCCAGAAATAGTTCAATATTCTGAATGAAAACCAGAGAACTGAAGAGAAAAAAATATAGAGGGGCCTAGCTTTATTTAAAGAAATTGATGAAATAATTAGTTCTGCTGGAATGCTTTCCTGTAATAAAGAATTCATGACTCAGTTTCTGAAAAGGATAGGAAAAGGTCTATGAATATTGTCCTTGAGCTGCAAGAGCACTTTAAACACAGAGATGCTTGGCTCTAGGTGCAAGTATTTTTCAGTGTCAATCATGTGTCAAGGAGAATCTGTTAAAGGATACAAATTTCAGGCACAAATCCTGGTGATTTTCTAAACTTGTGGAGGAAGCAGCCAGTGTCTAAGAAATTGTGTGATACTGTCACATAAGAAGTTCAGAAAAATACTAAGATTTATGATGTTGAAGAAGAGAATATTAAGACAGGCTCTATTTCCTAGATTTACTAGGCTTACTTTGTATAACTGAAGAAGACTAAAAGTACAAAGTAATGCACTTCAAAATGGAAACACAGATCTTCAGAAATTGAAAGTATATGGAATTTAGTGAAAAGGAAGAAAAATTGTAAACAGGTTAAAGTTAAAAAATATAAATATTGAATTGTGCAATTTGCAACTATTCATTTGAAGTCCTAGATGTGATAAAATGGCACTGCGATCTAAAACTGACTCACAGAGTGTCAGCTCTGGACCATGTATTGACTTGCTCAGGCACTTGCTAGTGCAAGGTGTGCTTTCTGGCCCATTGTATCCTGTCCCATTCAGAGGAGTTGTGGGAGGTCAGTGAGAACATCACACAGAGCAGGACTGCTCCATGGGCCAGCACAGCTCATCTTCAAATAGGAAGCATTATGGAAAAGATAATGGTTTTGCCTCTCACAGAATTACACTGCTTGTTGTAAAGAGTAGTAATTTTTAGCCTGAATGTATGACTCATTTAGAATATTGGCCGGCAGGGGAAAATTACAGATTTCTGTATATGTTTTCTGTACTTAGATAAGCTGAAACACAGTCTCCTCTCTTTTTTTTTTTTCGTTTTAACTAAAGTGTGCATAAAACAGTTTTCTTAGAAAATCTATGTGAACTATGTAGGACAAGTATTTTACAAATTACAGCAAAGATTAATGGACAAATTATGGTAGATGGGAGTATGATAAAGAAGTTTTTAAAACACATTGATATCAAGCTTTAGGAAACATGTCTTTGAGATGATCTTTCCCTTGCACTTTCGTACACGCGAGAAAAAAATATAGTACGTTTGTTCGGTTCTTTACTGCTACCGTGCCAATTTCTTCTCTAAAATAGCAAGCCTCATATGACTTTCGAGCCTGTTATGACCACCCAAAAGCATGGGAAGACAGATCTCTATTATCATGTAAAACTTTGGTTTTACATTAAAAACCAAAGTCACAAATAGGACACTAAAGAAGCAAGTATTAAAAGTGCTTTAGAGAGTGGAAATTTAAGGAATAATCATCTGTTTGATTTTTTTAAGTTTTTTTTAAAGTCTGCCAAAGGTTAGTAATTGAGAAATCTGAGTTTGTGCATCTTTAAAGAAACCAAAACCTTTTCACAATTGGCTAAAAAGAAAAAAAAAGCCTAATAGAGTTCACTGTTTGAAAACTCTACACATTAATGGAAAGGAGCATTTCTTTTGAAATTGAAAGACTGGTTACAGAGATAACGGAGTCAAAAATAGATGCATAGGAGGACAGAAGGTTTTCCATTCTCCATCCTCTTGTGTGACTGTTTTCCTCAGCCTTTTAACTAAAAATCACATGAAGTTTTCTGGAGTTCGAAGTCAGTATTTCTAGAGTTTTATGTCATTTATTTCTTCTCTGTTCCTTTAGATGTTCTTTTTTAACTTCCCATGTATTGTCTTTGTTTTGGGGGGGACCAGTGCACATTTACTGGTGTAGTATTCAATGATAGATCTGTCAGTTTACCAATAAATGGTTTCCTAATTTTAGTGAGTTACCTCATTAGAGCAATATGTTTATCCACAGACTTACAGAAATAATTTATTAGGGTTTTTTACCCTCTTTGTCTTTAACTTCTTCATTAAAACTCTCCCCGTCCCTCCCTCCCCGTGTCTTGGGAAGGCATAGAAATTTACTGTATCTTTACATGAAGAGAAATAGCACACTTGTGCCTAAAGTGTGAATGGTACTATTAGTCGTCCTGAAAAAAAAGACAAGCAAATACTCCAGTATAGGATTCTCAGAAGCAGCATGTTTATGGTGCTGTGAAGAGATGCTGTCAGGTGGTGCTCTAGACTCCTGCCTAGCTTTACCTGGAAGCTTTGGAAGTATTTGTGTTCTTGATTCTCTGTTCTCTGTCTGCTGGAAAGTTCTAAAGTTCTATGGTTTTCTCTGTTTCAAAATGTTACTGTGTCTGCTACTTTTTATATGAGTTACTGGCGTTCCACATGCTAGTTTTTCAAGTCAGCTTTGTGTCTGCTTATTTAATGTTTTCATAGATCTCTCTATAGATTTAATAAGCAAGAGAGGAAATCTACTGTACTTACTGTTGGAGGAAGAAAGTTAACAGTAATTTGTGTTATAAAACTACAGGAATTGTAACAGATTCCTACTACTACTCTAACTTCTTCACAGTGTTAGAAGGTTTTCTTTCTATGTATTCACTTGAAAAGAAAAAAAAAATTCCATCAATAGCTGTCACAAGTACATACATCTATATTTTCTGCTATGGCTTGAAAGTACAATATGCAGATTCTGCCACTTACATGGAGGGAGCACATGCCAGGGATGGAGACGTGTACACCTACTGAACATAAGGGTGACAGTTAATAATAATTTTCTTTACTTGATCAGTCACTTCTTTAGGGAATGCTTTTGCTTTAAACATCATGACATGTAGATATGTAAAGTGATCTGCTGACCTTTAACAAATTATTTTGGTCATCTAGGAAGAACAAGCATGGCTGTGAAATCTGTCGGTGTAAGAAATGCCCGGACCTGCCTTGCGGTAAAATCTGCCCAATGGGTTTCCAGCAGAACAGTCATGGCTGTGTTATCTGCAAGTGCAGAGGTACGTGTGAGTGCATTATCACCTCCAGTTACAACTTGTGTTCAAAGCAGGGGGAATCTAGAGCAAAAGAGAAGGAACAGTGCACAGAATATGTAAGAATTGAAATATGGTAACTGGTGGGGCAGGTGGTTCAACTTTGCTCAAAGGAGTGTGTTGGTTTGCAGGTGTTATTACCTCTATTCATCTTGGCTTCAACAGAAAGCCTCAGCTCCACTTTCACCTCCCTTTACAAAGTCACAAAAATCAGTTTGTTATCATTAATAAAAATTAGATCAGGCTCTTGATAAGTAACTACTAGAAGTAAACTAGTTGAGGAGGGGTTTGTGTTTTTTTCAGTAGCAGTGTTCATACTGGCTTCTTCACCATCATCTTTTCTTTACAAACTCAAGTTTTGGATTTGATAGATGCCCTATACACCACCTGAAATTGGAGTGCTGTTTCTTGGATGCTTCTCAGGCAGACTCAAGGAACAATTTGTAGAGGGAGTGCTTACATGGGACTGGGTATTCTTAAGCCAAAGATGTCGCATGTGCCACATCCCAAACTTATAACCACCAAGTTTGAGGTGGAGATTGAGATTGTTGTCTGCTTTAGTTTCGTGCTTCTTTTAACATGTCTTTCTTTTTAAAATATTTTCAGTTTGTGTGTTGTATGACTCTGGATATCAGACTTCCTTCATTGCTCATCCTCACGTGTTGCATTTAATGACTTCTTTTGTGCTCAGGCTCTCTCTGATCCTAACTACTCTTTCATGCTTATTTTCTTTGATTCTTACTTGTGAGTTTTGATTTCTAGCTGTAGTCAAGTACTTCTGAGTATTTTCCCAGTGCTTTGTGTAATGACTCCATTCTTAACTTTTTAAGCAGCTGTTTCTTTTACATTTTAAAAAATCATAAAATATAATAAGACAAGCTATAGCAACATGGGACTTGAAGTAATTGTATGAGTTCCTGAAGTCACTCTCCTGTAGCTGAAGGCAAACATGCAATCATATTAATCAGAAGGATCCAATGTTATATTTTTTCCATGTCACATCATACATTGCAGACAATTATAACAAACCTGTAAGACTTCTAGGAAAAAAAATTAAATGCCATAAATGTACCTTGCAGATACGAGAAAAAGATATTTCACTGACATAAACTGCAATGTATGACTTTTACTTGAAATAAAAATTTTAAAAATTAAGAAATGGTAACTGCTGAGTGGAGTCCCATTGAGACACGTAGTTTTCATCGCTTCCCTTGTCGTTTGTCTCCATGTTCACAGTAACACACTTTTCCTGATTGTCGTGGTGCTGTGATGGAATATACACAGGGTGTTCTCTTAGGTGTGCCCTAATTGCATCCCACACTATAAACACATGCAACTCTTCAGTTACTGTTTATACATATGCACACTTTTAAGTGCTTTCCTTAACAAGAATGTATTTTGAAACATGCACAAATATATAGCAAAAGTAACTTGTTCCCTGTCTTAGTAGTATTTATTGTTATCATGATCATAAAAATACCAAGCCATGAGCAAATCACTTCATCAGCAACTTGTCCAAGAATATTTGGAGCAATTGGCACCATGTTCTGGGGGAGCTGTGAATCCTTGTTAAAATTTTGACCCAAAATCCCTGAGTAAGAGGAAGGGATTGGTAAATCCGCTGTCTGTGAATTAGCTCCACTTTCTAAATTGCTTCTGCCAGAAATAGCTTATGGTAGGATTAATAGAAGTACAGGGCTGGGGTAGTCCTCTGGAAGATGGAGGGTCCCTTTGTCTGCCCTTGCATAAAATAGAGTATATCTGGATAATCCTTGACAGATGTTTGTCTAAGGTTTAATTTATTAAGAATCTGCACTCTCAAAAGGGAGAGGAAAAAAAAAAACACCAAAAAAAAAAAAAACCCAACAAAAAAAAAACCCACAAAAAAAACCAACCTACAACACCACAACTCTATAAAATAATGTTTTCCTGTGGTTACCAATATGTGACATTTTAAAATTAATTTTCTGATATTTCTCTCCCTTTCTACAAATTGTATCAGTTACTTCTTGTCCTTAGCTCGGCAGATATAATGGAACAGCTGAGCACCATTCCCTTTAGAATTCTTTCAATATTTAAGGGATTGCAACAGGAGTCCCCCATGCATGTTTGTGGGTTTTGTTGTACTTGTATCTTAGGCTGAACTTGCCTTCTCTGCAGTGGTATCACACTATTTCATATTATTTCTGTTCATGCAATAGGATGAAGTCTGATTTAAGAAGTGTTTTATCCTTATACCATGGCTTTTCTTTTTAATTCACAAAATGGTATACTAATGTGATTTCTGTGTACTGGGTTCTTACTCTGATGACATGCACCGAACTAACTTTGTACCGTCTGCTTGTGGTTCTGAGACCGCCTTTGATAGATCTGCCACAGTTGAAGTTGTGCTGACTTACATGTTAGTAAAAAACAGCCAAAAAACCCCGTTATTAAAATTATATATAAACATTGCTACTTTTCATACTGCATCCTTTTTTAAACAGAAAATGAAATAAGAAACTTAATACAAATAACCTTATATATATGTCAGTAGAACATAGTTGACGTACCCTGAAAGCAAGTCAGTTCACTGACAAACTGATCCTAAATCCTTCATCATCGTAATGATGTGGGTGAGGGAGTGTTGTGCTCTAAACTCACTCTGCTGATTAACGAAGAATATATTGAATCTGAATCCTGCAGCACTTAAATACCACGTAAGATACAAATGAGTCTTTATCCTCCCTGGACCAACTGCTTGCATGTGCTGCCTAATGCAAGTAATGCTACATTTCAAGCTACTGTATTTTCATCTTAGTAAAAGCAAGGAATGAGGGACAAAACTGTCAGAGCAGTTGTCTTCCAAGCATCTCATTTATCATAATAATGTCAACAATTTCTCTAGGTGTTTTATGAAATACTTCCAGTATCCAGCATGACCCCATTAAAGCTTGGTTGTAATTTTTTTGTTATTTATGATGTAAGACCATCCCTAGCTCTTGTAAATGCTTTTATATTCTACTTGATATCAGATACTCACATTATAGATAATCTAATACACTGTAATATCAAATATTTCGTTCTAAATATGCTTTGTGTTTTCTGCTGTTTCACTCCATCGCACTTCTTTTTTTTCTATACGTTATTAGGCAGTACTGCATTGCTGTATGATTAAAAACAGTATAGGTGCAACAGAAAGAAGTGATTATATTTTCCAAAGAAATACATTCTACTGCATCCCACCGTCCTCTTCAGTATATCTTTTAGTCATTCTCTGTGTGTTGTTACCTTATTTCTAAGTGTAAATGATAGAATTACTATTCACTTGGTCTTATATGTGCTTTAAGAATAATGCAATCCTGGCATGAAGTTGGTGTGTTTTTTTCCTAAACAACACATGCTAATTGAGACACTTTCTTTCCTTTGATTTTTTCGCAGAGGCAACTGCTTCTCTTATGCCTCCTGTTAAAACAGGCTCTTGCCTGTCAATGGATGGGCGCCGACATGAGAACGAGGAGAGCTGGCATGATGGCTGCAGGGAATGTTACTGTCACAGTGGCCGGGAAATGTGTGCCTTGATCACCTGCCCTGTTCCTAACTGCGGCAACCCCACCATACATCCAGGGCAGTGTTGCCCATCATGTCCAGGTAACATGCTTTCCTCCGTATGTTTTTTAATCAGGTTTTAGGTCACGTGTGTTCTGTTTCTAATACATGAAAATAATCTCATGCATCATTCAGTAGTAGTTATCTATGAAGGTTTCTATGCCCAAATATAACAAAATGAGTGGCTTTCATTAGGATCTCACATGTGAAAAATGGTAATTTCAGTATTTAAAGCATATGTGTGTTGTGAGTCCTAACATGTTAATCTTGGACAGATTGAAATCTTTAAACTTGAAAAAGTTTTCGGTCTATATTAGTTGTAATAAATAGCAAATTCATACTGATATACAATTTTGTTACCTATAATAACAAATATTATAATAAGCCATTATATTTTCTCTTTTTTAATCTGAAATGGAGTTTTATTAAAATTCATCTCCTGATCTATGTTTCACATCCGCTCAAAGGAATACACATTTAAACGGATGTCTTATGTAA
The DNA here is from genome assembly GCF_000696875.1 of Nestor notabilis. Lineage (NCBI taxonomy): Eukaryota > Metazoa > Chordata > Aves > Psittaciformes > Psittacidae > Nestor > Nestor notabilis. The sequence goes on along the minus strand of NW_009924867.1, from coordinate 21,155 downwards.
TTGAACATTATGATTCTGCGTTTTGAGGGAAAACTCCGTGTCACCAGCAGATTATTTCAGTGTTTCCAGTGGGAAGGCCCAAGTACTATTAATGTTGCATTCCAATACAATTTTCATAAGTGTTAATATGAAAACGTCTATGAAATATGTTAGAGTGTAGGTAGAGTATAAGATTAATGCCCTTTAAAATATTGTAGGAATCATTCTGAAGACAAAGTGCTAGATAGATTAATTTGTAATACAGTGATATTTTCTGACTTGTTTGGGAGTCATGTTACAAGTAGGAACAATGAGGCTCATGATACAACTGTAAATAGCAAAACAGTAAGACAGCACTAGCAGGATATGAGCGTTTATGAACTGTTTCAAATTCTTTGTAGAGGACAGGAAATCCTAGGGGCAGAATTCCTGTTTCTGAAAGTGACAAGCACATAGGACCTAAGATAACCTATCCCTTTAGATTGCTTGGTCAAATTGTGATCTCCAGTACAGTTTGCACCTTGTGGTAACTGGAGAAACATAGTCCCCAAAAAGATGCAAGACTCCAAAAAATGCGAGTCTCACTTCCAGCCTTTCTCAGTCCGTGCTACTCTCCTCTCCAGTATGGAGGCTGGGCACTGTGCTTCCATGGCCAGCTGTAGCGTTACTTTTGGCACTGGGTTTCATAAAGCCAGAGCTATCTTCAGTACTAAGTAATTACTTAGTTAATGAGGCCAAGTACTTAATGCTTAGCATCCTAGTAATGACAACCATTAATGAAATTTTTAGCTGAGATGAAAACACGAAGTTATGCACAATAGGGGAACAATCCTTTGCTCGTTTCCTTCTCTTCCATTGTCAAGTATCTGGCTAGTCTGATGGGGAATTAAGAAAGCATAAGATTTTTAAAGGGAACACTAGTGTTTTGTCAGCTTGGAGCGCTTTTGCCACAGCAGTGTACAGAAAAGAAAATAGAAGAACACAACAAAAAGATGCAGTTGCGAATATTGTTCCAGGAGGAACAGATAAACAGGAAATAACAATTACAGAGTATCATATTCATAAAGCCATGTCACTTGACAGGAATGTTATTTTCCACTTGTATTACCTGGAATTCAGGGCTGCACAAAACTGTTGGAGTACCTGCAGTATTCACCTTTTCACAATGATTTGTGTATTATTGTAGGGGATGCTATACTTCATATGGATGGGGACAAGTTAGCATGTCAGTCTTACATTAATAAACATTCAAGATTCAGAATTTATGTAGGATGGTTGTTCCAGTTCCAGCAGTTCTGTTGTTAGGTTCCTCAAGAATCATTCCTGATTTCACTCTACTGTCAGCATACTTGTGCATATTGATTTGCCTAACACAGAACACATCAGAGCATTTAAATAAGAGTAATGTCGCTAGTTACTTTGTGTATGAAGAATGAGTAAATCCATTCATGAGCCTAACGTTCAGTTTGCAGAAGAAAGGTCAGGATGACATTAGCAGTACTTATTTTCTCATGCTGTACATTTCCTGTGGATGAGATCGGTGCTTGATTCTGAGCACCAGCAATGTTGGTCTCTTGTGTAAAAGAGTAGTTGCTTACCCAGTAGTGTCCCTTTCTTTGAGATACAGGGTCTGCATAGGTTTCTCTGACATCTTTCCTGCTTTTCAGGCACAAGTCAACTAGCTTCTGTGTTGGCAAAGTCATACTTAGTGTAAACTCTTACAGTGCTAGGGCGGACACAGATTTTTGTAAAGTGATTGCATGTATAAGTGTATGAATTAATACGGCAAAATTAGTCCTAGTGTAGTTTTGTTTTTCCCACTGAGGTTTTATATTTGTTGGAAAAATACTTCTGATTTTATTTTGCAATGTATTGATTCCCCACTGATGTTGTTAAAAAATAATCCTGTCTTTCAGTAGACAGCAATGCAGTTTGGAATTGTGAGACTGTAAGCATGTCACTCAAATGTGTCTGGCTGACATTAGGATATTGAAATAATTAGCAATTCTGATATACTGAGTTTTGAATTGCGCTGTTAACCTATCAAAAGAGAAATGACAGCTTTCAGAGGTTATTTTTCAGGCCAAAAAAAATTCCATTCAATTCCATATTTAGTTAGTTTTCAACAGAGTAAGATACACCTTGACTGCTAGAACATTCATTATAACCGTGTTTCTATATAGTAAGAGCTTTGAGTGAATTGTCACAATGCTTTTGAAAAGCTGCAGGTTTCCTGTAAGATTTAGAAAGCCATTAACTGCTAGTGTTTTGCAGAACCATGCTACCTAGCAAGCATTTATTTCTTTGGCTAGTTGCTCCTTCAGGAATATAGTAGTTGTACATCTGTAGCAATTCAGTTGCAATGATATATCAATATTAATGCTGCTAAGGGAGCGGTAAACAATACCATATGTACAGCAGTACTATCTGGTTATGCTTTTCTGATTATGAACAGTATATGAGCTGTAGCAAAAGAGGCCTGTGATTTTGCAGAGAACTAAATGCAAAAGAGATGGCTCAGAAAATTTCCAGAAAATAATTAGTATTGCCTTTGCTACGGTGAGTCAGGATGCCATTTTGTAAAATTTAATATAGTGTTCCAGCTGAAATAAAAAACAAGTGACAAGACCTTTTATCTCACTTCAGGTAAATGGTACTGAATCACATGTGATTCATAAATGTAAGCAGTAGGAAAAGCACAGCATCAGCAAATCAGTGAAAGATAAAAGAATTCCCTGAAAGAAGAAATATGCTGCTACTTTGTGAATAGCGTAAGATTGGCCAGAGTCAGTTTCCCTGAGTTCTACCAATCATTCTCCAGAAATGAAAACAAAAAACAATAACTGATTGCTGTGTCTTCCACGTGGTAGTGTCCTCGAGCAAAGGGCATTTAAGTAGGCTGTGAGGATGCAGCTTGTGGCATAACCTTTTCTTGATGGTAAGTGCTTAGACGCTTTCAAAGCGCAGGACAGGTTTATTTTTTCTTTTAGATCACCAAGAGGTAAAGAGAGTTCCCCCAGCTTTGGAGGACACTCATGCTGAACAAGGGAAACATGTTTGGCTCCTTTCTTAACTTGAAGGAGGTTAAATCTATTCTCTAAACTACCTGGGTTAGAGACTGGGTGAGTCTTTCTGCCAGGACTGTAGAGGTAATGTGATTAATCATTTGAAAAAGAATTAAGGTTTGTTTGGTGAGGTATAGTCACTGGAAACATGAGTCTACACGCTGTGGGATCTCCCTGGCTCCAGTTTCTACTTCAAAGACTGCGCTTATTTATTTAATTATTTATTTATAATGACACAAAGTGATGAAGCACTTCTAACAAGGTTAAGTGCTTACATGTTTTTAAGGGTTTGAGTGGTTTCTTGGGTTGTTAGGGTGGATTTTTTTTAAGCTGGCACCAAATGGTACAGACACATTTCACTCAGGAAACTGAAATGTAGACTTTGAATGTGGACTTCCTAAATCCTGTACTTATGCATGCTTATCCGTCCTTTCAAAAATTGCACTGACGCAAATATTTAGCAGTAAAGAAGCAGTCTGATCACTGTGATTTTTCTGAAAATTATAGGTGTCTCTTGGAATTCATATATTAAAAGTTGGTCTGATTTTTTCTGAAATGCCAAAAACGCTTGAAGTTATCTGATTCGTATTAATTAGATTTTATTCAGACCGATTCTCAATTTTTTTCTTGTTTATATTTCCATGAGATGCAGGTGAAAAAGTTGAAAGAGCTTCATGAAGAATATATTTATAGCTAGTTTTTTTATTCTTAGTATTTTCAATAGTAATGAAAATGATGAATCTTGGGTGCGTTTGTTAATCATTAGAGTCACAGCTGATTTTGCCTGTCTTCCAATTCTGTTTTTCCCAGATGAAATAATTGTGCAGAAGCCAGAGCTCACCAGTCCATCAATCTGTCATGCTCCGGGTGGGAAATACTTTGTAGAAGGAGAGACATGGAATATTGATTCTTGCACACAGTGTACATGCCACAGCGGACGTGTCCTGTGTGAGACTGAAGTCTGTCCACCTCTTCTTTGTCAAAACCCCACCCGCACACAGGACTCCTGCTGCCCACAGTGCCCAGGTATACACCGACAACCAGCTTTCATCAGAGTTCTTTCTTGTTCTGAGTATGTACGAATATTGACTGTTTCAGGATGTGTGAGGTTGGTTGTTGAGGTGCCTTTGTTCTTTAGCAGTTTGGTGTGAGAGCCTGCAGTCCTCTGTCTCAACTGCAAAACTTGACTGCGTGCAAGAGATACCATGCATGTAAAGGGGAGTAGTAGCCCTCAAGTTTGACCATTTTTGAAGGCAACCTAATAATGCAAGGGTTGCATGATAACCAGAATGCTTAGTTGGAGGGTTTGTGAAATATACACTGGCCTGTTCATGGAAATGTGCAGGATCAGAGAACGTTCAAAAGTAGTCAGACTGCTGCGCAGATACAGGCTAGTTTCTTTTCCTTTCTACATGCTTTCGTTTCTCTAAACCTTTTTATTACTATCTTATGTATTTGGGATTTGGTCTCAAAAATGCTTCTGTTTGCTCTTACGTTCACCTGGTATGATTTGAGAGTGACTTGAAGGCAGCTGAGCAATATCAAAGCATTCCAGCCCAGCAGGTGTGCCAGATTCATCCTAGACTGCCTCACAGTATCAAGAAGGTAACAGGATTTGCTTTCCCCTGAGGAAAGAGATGCAATTATAAATGAACACAAATTCCTATTTTACATATCAAATGGGGGTGTGAATTGCAGTGGAAATTTAGTCCAAACCTGTAAATTCTATGTGAACTCACTGAGAAAATATTTGTCTTTATTAAAACCAAAATTTTGCCATTTCTTCTACAAGGTATTTGTTGGTGTTTTGGGCATTTTTTTTCTGACAAAATATTTTCAGTAAAAAAGCCAGTTCTTCTGACTTCAATTTTCTCAATTTTAGTAACAGTGAACATTTGTTTAACTTCAAAATACTGTCTGGAGGACCTGATCTTTTCTCATTGGCTATATGAAGAGCTTATTATTGTAACTTACACAGTTATTGAGAACCTGATCTTAGTTCCCTTATGTATCTTTTTTTATTTTCTTCTCCTTTTCTTATATGTTCTCTGCACATATTTTTTTGATCTGTAATTAATCTGTTAAGATACAGTTTCATTACAGAAATGTGTCACCCCCATGTGTGGGCATGAGAATTAAATCAGACCCATTGGCATGAAACCCAATCAAATTCCATTTGTTTCTCAACAGTTTATAATCAGCTCATGTAAGTCCGCTAGTGAAGGCAACAGCAGCATAATAGCTTTTCACTTTGCATCATTCAAGGATTTGAACTGACATGGCAGAAGCTGGGATTCAAGTTTTAGATTTAAAACTTAATCTAATTTAAGATGTATTGCTATATACCATTCAGTTCAGAGCATTCTGAGGGGCTGCTTCTGATGGTGATTGGTTTTCACTTTGCTGGTCTTTCTTCTTATTTTTTTATTTTTCCCTTTCTTTTTTCTTTTGTAATAAACCCAATAAAGGTCTACATAAATTTTATTCTAGAGCACATCATAAGATCCTCATCACATGTAAGGACTGAAAAGGCATAACATGCTGTACCTCTAGCTGTTCGGAGGAAGTGAGCCAATGTGTTACATTTTCATTGTGTTCTCCAAGAGTGAACCCTCTGTTGAGGGAAATACGAGACAAGTTAGCTACTTAAATAACTTAATCTGTTTGTATTTGCAGATGAGCCTCTTCAGCCCTCTTCATCAAGCAATGAGAGCATGCCCAGTTACTGCAAAAACGATGAAGGTGATATCTTTCTGACAGCAGAGTCCTGGAAGCCCAACGTCTGCACTAGCTGCATTTGCATGGATGGTGTGATAAGATGCTATTCTGAGTCTTGCCCACCAGTATCCTGTGAGAGACCTGTTTTGAGAAAGGGACAATGTTGTCCTTACTGTATTGGTGAGCAAATAAAAATAGTTGATAACTTGCTTTTACCTTCTTGGGACTAAGAAAGATGCTTTATGTCCAAATTGAAATATGTTTTCCATGTTCTGGGGAGACGCAGTTTGTGCCTTCAGTTGAACTGGAGAGTGAAATCAGCATAGGGAGCTTTGTGGATCATGATTTGTGGTTTTTAGGTAGAAGTGCACAAAGATACAGATGTAATTTGCCTATGAACTTGAGAGGACATCCTCCTGAAAACTTGATAATACACATTTGTAGATGAAAACATTACACAAAAATTGGTTTATGTAAAGGAAGATCTGCCAGGTAACACATATGTTACATCAAAATTGAATACTATGATGAAAATACTAATTATGACTGCAGAAGATAAGCTGAAGCATTATGAAATTTCACAGAATGGAGAAGTGTTAATAAGGCATCTAAATTAAAATACAGGAAAAAAGAGAAAGGCCATTAAAGATAGTTATAGAAATGAGGCAAAATTATGTATTTGAGAAAAAATAACATTGTTGGGGTTTGTTACTAGTAAAAATGCATAAGGAATTAAGGGCCATGCACTGGTTTTGAATTTGGAGTTTAAGTAAATGGTGGATGCTGTAGACAGTGAAAACTGCCAGGCATTTTTAAAGTTGCAGAATTTGAGATTATTGATCATTTTATTTTGAATAAGAGTATTTATTTACAGATTACTCTTTTTTTGTGAGTTCACAGTAAGTACAAAGGCTATAGAATGGAAGCTGCTGATAGAGAAAAGTTGTATAATAGACTTGGTGAAATTAACTTGTCATGGTTTAATCCCAGCTGGCAACTAAGTACTGTGCAGCCACTTGCTCACTCCCTCTGATACCCAGCCCTTCCCCAAGTAGCAATTGGTGCCTTCTGGGTAACTCCTCTCAGTTTATATACTGGGCATGATGTGCTGTGGTATGGAATAGCCCTTTGGCCAGTTTGGGTCAGGTGTCCTGTCTCTGCTTCCTCCCGGCTTCCCGTGCCCCCCCTCATGGCAGAGCATGAGAGTCCTTGATCAGGGTAAGTGCTACTTAGCAACAACTAAAAAATTGGTACGTCATCAACATTATTCTCAGATTAAAGCCAAAACACAGCACTGCACCAGCTCCTAGGAAGAAAATTAACTCTACCCCAGCCAAAACTAGGATATAAGTCCTTGTAGCATTTCTGGAAAGCATTCAGAGCTTACTATAACCTTCATTTCCAAAAGTAGCAGGGGGAGATGCAATAGAAAAGAATTCAGTAAAAAGGTATATAATGAAATGGACAGGCTTTAAGTATCATTAAGTGAGCATGTGAATCAACTTGCCCATCTGTAAACTATAGTTATTCATCAGAAAGATGTCAGAAAGGTTGTGAAGTCTTTTCAGATATGTACCATTGATAGAGGTCTTGAAATCTTTGATCTGTTGCAGATAAAATGTCTTCAATAACAGGTGATAAAGTTTTATAGAATATACAGGAATTCCATCAAATAAATGCTTGGAAAAGTTAGAAAATATCAAAATTTCGGTTGCCTATGGAATCCTACTTAGATTCCTGATGAGGACCTTTTGAGGGGAAAGCACTATGTTATCCTGTTACTACTTTATTGTTTATGCTCATTATTGTCTGCATAAAAAATGGGGAGGATTTAAAGATTCTTTGACAATTGTCTTTCTGCAGGCTTTTCTTCCTGTGATTGACTTTGCAACCATAGGGGGATCTTTTTAATCCAGAATATATTTCAATGTTAAAAAAAATAAATACAGAGTGTATGCAAAGTTGGGCAATCAAACCAGTAAATTCAGAACATGAGCCTTTGTACTGTATGGGAAAATTTTTTATGTGAAGGAAGGGATGCATCACAGGGACTAGTGCCATGAACTACAAAAATAAAACCACTGGAACTTGGTGCCTACACCTTCCATATGCACATGGAAATATACATGCACATTGCAAATATATACACACAACATGTAGATAGGGCTTTAATTCATTTACTTTGAATCCCATATAGATGCACAATATTGCAAATAGTTGAATGTGTGAGCTCTAAAAGCCTAGTGGCTTTTTCTACTATCAACTGCTCAGCAATACGAAATAGAGAAGCCAGATTTTAATTATTGCTCAGATATGAAGACTTTGAATGATGATACATTTTACTAACCCAAGTTGTGCTATGTTGTCAGAATGTTTTGTGGTCTAAATAACTGAATCTCACAGCAACTTCACTTTTTTACTGTTTTCTATGACCTATGTACTCTCGCCTATAGAAGGAATAAGGTCATGCACTTAATTTTTGTCTTTTGGGTTCTTACTGTTTTACTCTTGAGAAGCACATCTTTGTACAGATTCTTCCTTACTATTTTCATGTAATAGTTGATAAAATTGTTAAGCAGCCGGACTGTGGAAACCGGCCTTCTTCATTTATTGGAGTTTCAGAAATTATGCAGAGGTTTAGCACTGTATTCGATTCTGCTTCTTTCTGGAGCCAGATTGGGTTAATGCCTGACAAGGTAGCATAGATTCATATCCAGAATTTTACAGGCTTCGGCTGCTTTGTTGCTTGTCTGAATCCTTGAATTCATCCTGTGTTCAACATTCTTCTTTCTCACGCAGAGGGAGATTAATTTGGAAAGATAACCTTCTACTTTAGAGAGGATAAAGAGAAATCTATTTGATTAGAGACAAGATTAGTCTTCTGCAGAACACAGCAGTGGCTGCTTGTTTGTTTATAAGATGAGATTGATTTACTGGTGCATATAGAGAAAATTTGAGAGAAGACAGGAAGAGCTAGACACGATATTCTGAGCTGCATTTTTGTATGTGGGTTTCCTAACTGCAAGTCTCTCTTGTTTCCACTCCTCTTGAGTGTTTGTTGGTATTGTGGCCTGTGCTTATACTTGCATAGAAGTGGACACCAAAATGGGAGATATACACAGGATAATTCTCTCTTAGGAGTTAACAGTGTCCCCTCGAGGTTCAAAGGTGCAGTGCTGCTGTTGTGATTTTACCTGTGTTCATTCTGCTAAAAAAAATTTATTAAATTGGTATGTATTCTTTACAAACTTGGAAAATCCCGAGGAAGTTGAAGGACTCTTCCAGCCACACCGGCTGCTGAGTTGAAGCTGTCCCAAGTGGGGCAAGGTAGCAAATCAACTCTGACTGCACAGAGAGTGCTCAGCTTTAAGCCTGCATGGGTAATGAGCAGTAGAGGACCGCTCAGACTGTGTGCCCCACCCTCTCCCAGCCATATGTACTTTCTGACCAACACAGGGCTCCACTGTCTCGTGGAAGAACCCTCAATGTGCTTTCTGCAGCTTGCAGCCACCTTTTCCTCTCACTCTTCCTTTTCCATGTCCGCCCCATATTCACTTACAAAATCTTTTACTTGGAGAGATTGGGGCCCATACTTATAGCCAAGGAAATCATGAGATACCCATACCAAGGACCACTGGAACATTTGTGCTTTTCAGATAATTCCATTAGTATTTTCAGTATGGTACTTCTTGCGGGTCTCCTTTTGCATTTGAATTTATTCTGCCCAGATCTGTTGCACTGGTATGCTGACTACTAACTTTGTTATTCTGGATGATGTCAGTCTATTACATTGTCACTAATTAAAAGATGTACTGATGGACACATTATTTAATAAGGCTTTTTATTTATATTTGATAGGTAATTCTAAATTACACATTTACGTATGTAATGTCTGTGAATAGTAAACCAATATTTCTCTAACAGCTTAAGAAGTTCCTTTGCGATTTCATTCTGTTATCTCATGCATATGCTTAATTTGCAAATTCATGTCATCAGCAAGTTTCGTCATAGTAATTTTTGCCTCTAAGAAAAAAAGGTAGCAAGAAGCTAAGATGAAAATGAGGTGCTGCTTGGCTTTTGGAGGTTCTGCTGTGTAGTTTTATCTTGATTATCTATAAAGTGCTATAGCAGCAAAAAACATCCTAGACTCAGCAATTCGTGCCTGTCTTCTCAGTGAAATAGAAGGTATGCTGCACAACACCTAAAAAGCTTGCATAGGATGCAGCGTGAAAAAAAACGGTGCTATTGAGTGCTTAGGCAAAAAGCATACTGCTTCTTTTAAGTGTTTTTCCAAGATGTACTTGGTTTATTAAGTCCATGTCTCTGTTACATATACTGTGTCAAAATCTATCTGAAAAGTGGGTTTAGAGCTCTCAATCTTTGGGAAAGATGTTCTGGAATCTCAATTTTTATTTTTTTTTTTTTTCCTGAGGGTTAAGATCACACCAACTTCTAATTTATATAATACTAACCATAAAAAAAAATGTTCTGAATTTTTTGGTTATTACCCTTTTCTGGGGGTTTTCCATTGATGCAGTTACATGGAATGATCAGATCACTTTCAAATCTGTTTTATCGTAATAAATAGACTCAGGACTTCTAGCTGTGTCACTTGAGAGCTGCTTCATCCTTCTAGGCATCCAGCCTAGTCTTTTCTTTGAGTATTCCGGACTGAGTTCATCTTTCTTGACGAACCTTGTAATTAGAAATGTTAAGTAGTGTGGTTTGTTTTCTTGGTTAAATAGGATTTACCAGGAAACAAGGAGATGGAGTAGTTGGCAGTCTTAAACAGTAAAACAGGAAAAAGGCTTTCTTCATTTCCACAGCACTTTTGACATCATCATTTCATGTCCCAGCCATCCATTCTCTAGCCTCTTGCATGAGGAGAAGCAGCCCAGGCTAATTACGTACTTCATAAAGAAGCAAAAATTATGCTTTTTTAACAGAGATTTTCTGGAAGATGGTCTTTTAATTACAGCTGGGATTTCTCTGGTGCTGTTGTTTCACTTTTGTGTTTGGGGAGGAAATGAGATTTGTGCATAGTTGGCCATTACTGTGTGATCACGCCACTGTTCTCCTTCAACAGAAGATACAGTTCCAAAGAAGGTGGTTTGCCACTTCAGTGGAAAAACATACGCGGATGAGGAACGCTGGGATATTGACAGCTGCACACACTGCTACTGCCTGCAAGGTCAGACCCTCTGCTCCACCGTCAGCTGCCCACCTCTCCCTTGTGCTGAACCCATCAATGTGGAGGGAAGCTGCTGTCCCATGTGCCCAGGTAATGTGAGGTGACAACCCAGGTGATTGTAATGCTGCTTTTCCAGGACTGACAATGAGGTTTTTTAATTGGTTTTTGAACATACTTGTTTAAAGAGTATCAAGAAGACAACAGACGTTTAGACTACAGGAAGATTAATATTCTTAACAAATAGGCATATTGTGCAAATATGTAATTTGAATTTTACTTATTCCAAGAACTGTGAACTCAAAAATTAGTTGCTTGCCCCTGCTCTGTCCTTTAACAAGGTTATGGAAATACATTGGTGAAGTAAGAAAATGCATATTCTTACATCCCTGCAGATTCTGTCACTGATTAACATTTTTGTATTTTCAGAGTCTCTTCATTACTTTTCAAATACTGCATTGCTTTATTTATCATTTTAACTTGGTTAAAAAGTACTACGATATTTTCTTACCTATGGACACAAGGGTCGTAATAATTGTAACTGGTTTTTAATGCTAGTCCTGACATACTTCTGCAGGAGTTTGCTCATCCTTGGATTAATCCTGTTTCCAACAGGACAACTGGGGAGATTCATCAGTACCCTTTCCTGCAATTCTTCTGCTTTGAGGATTACCAAAAAAAAAGGAAGACAAAGAAACCAGCAGTGACAGTTTACATATCAGCTGGGAAGATGTAGCCTTCCCTTGGTATTTTTGTTGTTTAGTATCACAAAGAAGCCACACTGTAGCTTCTGTATGTGTTCTGAAATGGTATTTTCAAAGCAAATTTGTCCACGTGACTATATATAATAGCAGCAGGCATGTATCCCATGTACAGTATGAAACTGTACAGCATGAGGCTTTAAAACAAAATCCCAGACTAGTCATGGTGCAAATTCTGAAACAAATTAAAAGGTTCATAGGACAAAGCGTTGCAGGTGGCCGAGTATATTTCCTGAATTAAGAGCAGCACTGGGAATTCAAGCAGCCTGTAATATGTGAAACACATTTATCTCCTTTCACAGAGATGTATGTGCCTGAGCCTACTAACATCCCCATTGAGAAAACGAATCACCGAGGAGACATTGAATTAGAAGTACCAAATTGGTCAACACCGAGTGAAAATGACATCATCCACATTCACAGAGGTGAGATCTGATATAAACTGCGCTAACATAAGTCTGTATTTATTCCCTGTGTTTTAATGCATCTACTTGTTCTATTCAGAGACCACCCATATAATGGTTTGAAAAGGTGGCTATCTGAGAATATTTTTCAGTGCAGAACACTTACATGAATTTTTTTTTTGCTTTGAGTAAATATGAGTCAGTCTATTATATTTATGCAATTTGATCTTATCATTCCATATTTGGCTTGGAAGAAACATCTGTGTCAATACAACGGAGTCCTATAAAATTAAGAATGTGATAAAATGATGAATGAGGAGTGATTCTGCAGTGTCTTTACTGATACGAAATCTAGAAAGCAGACTGTTGTCAGGCCACTGGAGTTGATAGACCTGCATTTGATCCCTATAGTGATAAACAAGACTGGGAAAACATGTACCACAACTTAACATGTATCATAGACAAATGTCAGAGTTAAAACCACCCAAACCACTTCATTTACAGTAACGCAGAACTAATAAAGCTGTCTAAGGATACAAATCCATCTTTTGTTTAAAACTGTGCTGAAATCATTATTCTAGGGCAGGGGAAACACTCTATGACACAGTTTTTGTTAACCTTTTCTAATTGAAGGACTGCCTAAACTTGTACATATTTTTTTTTAAATCTAAGGATGGTCTCATAGCATAATGTTGTTTGGAGAAAGGATGCATGAAATGTAACTGCTTTACAGAATTTAAATATAGCTGCTTTACAAAATTGTAAGCCTACACTTTCATAATTGCAGCATTTTAATTTTTCACAGCCACTGGTAGCTGGCGTGCAACTACCCTGGCTGAGGATTATAAACACACTGTAAGCTGTTTGAGAATGTTGTATATGTCACTGAAAATCATCATTACTTGCAATGACATGCAAAACTTGATACAGTCTAGTAGACTGCCAGCAGTCTGCTTTCACAGGCTGAGTGTTGCAAGTATTATAGTATGTTCTCAACAAATGGGAAAACAAACACATCATAATTGTTTTACCAGGGTTTGGGGGTTTTGAGGGCAGGGAGGGGAAAAGGGAAGAAAGGACTTTCAACCTAAGACTTCTTCAGCATTGAAACACAGGCTGATTTTTTATTTTATTTTTTTTTAGAAGTGGGAATTTGGTTGTGATCAGATAAGATGATGCAAACACAGCAGAGCTAAGAGGTTATTGTCAGACTTGCTTGTTGTCGTGCTTTAGATTCCAGACTATCTTTTTGATATCCTATCTTTTTTTTATCCATCTGTGTTTCTGATTGCCTTTTCCTGGCCAATACAGTCACTATACAAGATACTAGCTTTCAGGAGTTCTGATTTATGTAAATAAGGTGACATTTCAGGAGAGAAAGTCCAAATTCATATAAGTGACAAGATCCATGACTAGATGTTTTTATCTTACATTCTTCTTTACGGTCAGGGCCCATTTATAATTTCTAACAAGTGCTAATGTTTGACTTGCAGACATGAATCACCTCCAGGGAGAGTACAGAAGTGGCGGTGGTCCACACCCAAGCGAAGATGCATCGGTTAGCTCTGTTGCCTTGGTGACAATTCCAATCACGATAGCGCTGTTACTGATCATCGTCCTTCTGCTTGTCAATCAGAAGAAGCAGTGGATTCCAGTGTCCTGCTACAAAGCTCCAACAAAGGTGCCGTGTGTATGTTCACATCCTGTGAATTATTTTCTCCTGATGCCTTAAGCTGTTTTATACCAGTCAGTCTGTTGGTATTTATTTAGTCTCCAAATTTTGTTTTTTTCACTATCAAACAAAAACATTTCCTGTTCCCCGTAGTAATGAGTTGTCACTAGATAGAACTCAAGCTCAGCAAAATGTTTTTTAAAAATCTAATTTTATATTTGGGTAGGTAAATACATGCAATTTTCTCATCTGCAGTCAAAATCTTAAGATCATATCTTTGTTTTCTTACTCTCATCCACTTTAAAAATCTTGTCAAACATGAAGTATTGTATGTACGAGTAGCATTTATCACATTTTCTAATAATGGCATCATATGGGTCTCGGATTCATATTTTGAGAGATCTTGGGAAATATCTTCCAATCAGGTATTCTGAGTCTACCATCAAAGGGAAGAAGCAGGTAGCTTGGAAATGAACAGTGAAAAGACTAAGCCCTTACTCCACATTCAAATGCCATTTATATCATTTCCCAAATTTATCCCACTTCCTAATTCTAATCAAACAGACTTTGTCCTTACTTGTAACAGAATTTGAGACTATCTTTTCTTCAGTTATACCTAGAAGAGTAATATAGTAATAAAAAATGAAGTGTCCATATTCTTTCTGTTGATGTTGCAGAGGTTCAGGGTTGTTTGGGTTTTTTTTTTAAAAAAAGTAATTTCCAAGAAGCTTACAAGTAGAGTCAGAGCATAAGATTTAATTCAGTTGTAATTAAATAGGAAGCAAGAGGTATTAGTCTATTTCCAGTCTTTCAAAACAAATAAGAAATACCAGTATTTCTTAAATGAATACCATTTCTTAAAGAATGCATATAAAAATCATTTTTAACTACAGGATTCATTCCTAAACTTTCAGAAAGGCTGCTGTCCATCCAAGTGTTGTGTGACAAAATGCTTGAAGCTGAAGTGAAAATCACAACTTCCTAAGTGTGGAGCTATAATCAGTAATTCTACAGACTTTTTTATTTATGGAACATTATTTTCCTCACACACTTCTTTGTTGAAACATCATTTTTTCAGTGTTACCAAAAGGCACCATCCATATGCTAAGAAAGCTCACTTAAAGCCATATACAGATTCGGTGCAAGACCATGGATATACTGGAACTCAGTTTTCTTGTGCGGGTCTTCATCATAAATGTATCTTTCTTTTAAGGTTCCTTCAACCAAGTGTCACTCATTAGTTTCTCCTATGGGTGAAGGTTCCTAGTAATTAATTTTGGCAAGCCTGTTTTGGCTTATGTTCTTTGTGCTCAAAATAGTCCAGCTATTTAATTAAGAGCAAGTTAACAACTGTACTTAAATCATATCAATACCAAAAGAAAGATGATAGAAAAGATGTTTAAAATTACAGATGGGACGGCTAATCTTTAGCTATGATTCTATTAACATCAGTGAACCCAGTCCACAGACTTTTGAAGAGCCAAATGTAAATCATTTTAAAATAATGTTTTGTAATAAATATCTGGATATAAAAACTTCTTGTGATAACGGTTACTGAATGTAAATTTTTAGTAATGAAGACCCTTCTGATTTAAGTCTTGGAAAAAGAATGTACATCAGTGGAAACTTAACTTTTTAAGATTTGCAGTCTATTTATATCCTTACAGTGTGGGCATGCATACACGTTGTCACTAACTTCATATGTGTCCATAGAGTATGCTTACTGCCTATCCTCCTCCATGCTTAGCCTATAAGCATTTAAGATAGTGTGCACCATACGTGGGTTTGCCTTCCACTCAGCTTTCTGCATTCAGTTGAAGGATCCTTGAACAGAGGAATTGCCAGTACTCATAACTCAACTCTTTCTCTGAGTGATATTTTATATGCACGCACGTTTATAGATCATTACATACTCAAACCTTCACTTACTCACATTTGCCTAAAATTAAATCCTCTATTCTACACTTGCAAGTAAAGGCAACTCTACCAGGTGTCACATCAATGGTGGATCTCTGCCATAACACACCACTTTGCAAAGGTGTCAGGCCTGGATAAAAGATGGATGATTTCCTAATTAAGGAAGTCTTACATAAACCACCTTGGAAAAGAATATAGAAGGATCCCATAGGACACCCCATGCCAGGATTAACTATAACAGCTGAGATCTGTCACATTCTCTTAGTGGAATTGCAACCATGAATAAAACATCCTTGAAAATGCTCAGCGATAAAGGGGCTGTTAAAGTCTGGGAAGCAAGGTGCTGCGCATTGAGGGCAACAAGGTAAAGCCCTTGTGTGGTGCTAGATTAACAGAGAACAGTTTAACCAGTCCATGTTGGATTTGAGAATACCAGAGGTCCATTCAGAAGGTGAAAAATGGTCATTCAGAAGACCACTGTTGGTCTGGTATTGTGCCTGGCATAAGCCTTTAACCAAGGTCAGCCAAAGTCCAGATTCTTTCATTGCCAATCTGATTTTGTTTTGTGCTTATGGACTTGAACCACAAAGACTTTTTTAATTATGTGTGGAATACAAACATTTTTTAATTTACTCAATATTTGCTTTCTGTTTTAACAGCCTTCTTGCCTAAACAATCAACTGGTGTATGTGGACTGCAAGAAAGGTACCATGGTCCAGGTGGACAGTTCTCAGAGGATGCTAAGAATTGCAGACCCAGATTCAAGATACAGTGGATTTTACAGCATGCAGAAACAGAACAACCTACAGGCAGATAATTTCTATCAAACAGTTTGAAGAATTGCACCCTTACCGAGGATTTAAGAAAAAGAGAGAGAAAGAGAGAGAGAGAGAGAGAGAGACTAAGTCTGCTATTAAAATAAAACTAGAATTGTGCACTTGCTTAGTGGATTGTATTGGATTTGTGACTACATGTATAGCTCTAAGACCTTACTGGGATGAGCTCTGACTCCTGCAATGTGCCAGAAAAAGCATTCCCACTTTTCCTTGAGATAACTGACCAAGTGTTTTCTTAGAACCAAAGTTTTAAAACTTGTTAAGATGTATTTGCTTGTAACATAGCTATAGAGGTTTTTTTGGGAGGGGGAATCGGGGGCTAGGTGTAGGCAATGAGGTAAAAGGAAGCTTCAGAGAAGAAAAGCTGGTCATGCTTGGCTGGAGAAGAAAATGAATAAATACTGCCAAGCAGCAGGATAGTGTTTTTTCTTGCTGCTCTGAAATCGCATCTGTTGCAGCAAAGCCTAACCCCAGGTGAAAAACATATGAAAAGGTCTAATTTTTTTTTCCCAGCTGTTGCTACAGTAATATACTTCTAGAACAGAATTTGTCACATCACAGGTGTGGTGTAGCTGCAAATATTTTTCTATATGATGAGAAGCTGCAGTAGTTAATGAAATAGCAAGAAAAAGGTTATAGCAGAAAATAAAGGGTGGGTTTATTAAGGATGTATAAAATTATACCTTGTGCTGCTTTTTGTTTTTACTTTAGTTTTCTTCAAAGCTGATTGGCTAGATTAGCCAGACTTCGGCAGAGTTAGCAAATGACTGAGGCCTAAGTAATTCCTGATATGAGCACTGGATCTTTTGACACAGCAGTATTGAAGGAAGGAAGGAAAAGTCAAGAACACCATGCAGTTCCAGGGGCTTTTGTTTGTTTGTTTTGTCTGTTGTGGTTTTGTTTCGTTATTTTGTATCAATTTCTGGTTGTTCATACAGGAGAAGGAAAAATATTTTTGTTGGACAAAGCTCTTGCTTACAAGAGAGTAAAAAAAAAAAGAGACTGTTTTAAGGTTGTTTTTTTTCCTGTTGATGTTCTTATTTACTGGTATGCAGATTTAGAAACTACTTCCATGCTAGGAAGCTGCTTAATTTTAATTGTATATTACTCAAGCACCTTTTTGAAGCTCAGAAAAAAAAAAAAGGAGATCATGCTTCTTTAAACTTTAGCATTATAGGAATATTTATGTAAATATAATTATGCTAAAAACAACAAAAAGTATTTGTATGTTTGTGTATATATATGTATATACAAATGCATGTAGGTATACATATGTATATATACGTGCATGTGTATATACACTATACGTATATATACTGTATATATAAAGTACTATGTATACAGTATATATTTTTTTCTATTTTTTTTCTTGTTGAATGTATTTTTATCTGAGAGAGATTTTACCCAGAGCAGAAACAGATAAACAGGCATTCCATATCAATGCTTAATCGCTTGTGAGCTTAGGAAAGACAAGAAAAGAGCATCTCATTCTACCTACAGTTTGATTTGATTTGATTTGAAAGTATTTGTGTGCGCGCGTGTGTGTGTGTGTGTGCACTCTTGTGTTTGCGTGTGTACAGTACGTGCACGATTATAGCAGTAAGCGTTGCTCTTGCTACTTGCTACATTTCAGGGTGTTTCTTTTTCTTTTCCTGCTTGGCCTTAAAAAGGCTTTTTAATGAATGCATTGGCTAGAGACACTGATGACAATATACATGCAGCACTAATCAGCTCCATAGAATAACACCACCACCACCGGCTCCTGGATTTTCTTTTTTTTTTTTTTCTTTTTTTTTTGTTTTTTTCAAACAATTGTTTGAAACAACTACTGGAATATTGTCCACATTAAGCTGGAAGTTTGTTGTAGCTTGCCTCATTTATAACTCTGACTGTGTAATACAATGTTAACTTTCCAAACAGGTCTTGGCACTTTTATACTAATTACCCATTTGTGCATTGCCTTTTTTCTTTTACAAATGCTTGTCATAAGAGACACAGATACCCAGTATGCTTAATGTGAAAAGAAAATGTATTTTTTGTAAAGGAACTCTCAAGTATTGTTGTAAATACTTGGTCAGAGGTTGCTGAACTTTAAAACTGAAAAAAAAAAAAACCTAATTTATTATTATAATGACCTAATTTATTAATCTGAAGATTAACAATTTTTTTGTTTTAGAATATCAAAAAGGTGTTCTAGCTGTTTGCATCAAAGAAAAAAAAATAGGTGTATCATTAAGGGTCAACATTTTTTCTGCTTATATAACTTCAGTTTCCAACCACCAATAAGAAAAAATGTAGTCTCCCCAGTGTTTTGTACTCAATCTGATATCGAAACAGAGATGTTTCTGTCCAGTTACTACAAAGATTTTGTCAAGACAAAACATCCATTCCTTGCATAAGAGTAAGCAGTCTTTATCCAGAAATTGTAAATGCTTGCTTTTATTTTACAATCAAGGCCATATTCTGAAAATATTAGCAGGATATAGGACATGGTGTAAAATTGTTTTTATTATTATTATTTTATTATTATTATTTGAAAGATATGATTTATCCTATGTGCTGTATCCATTACACTCTTTTACTTTGGTTCCTGTTGTGCTCTTGTAAGAGAAATGCAGATATAATTTTCTGAAAAATAGATGCATATGTGGCAC
>NW_009924867.1:0-1930 GCF_000696875.1 Nestor notabilis | reverse complement strand
TCAGCAGATTGCTTGTTTACTTTTTTAACTGTAAGGCGGTTTCTTGTAATTTGGCTCTTGGCAGCACAATAAAAAAATTTTAAACCTATTGATGCGTATTTTCTTAAATGTTCATATTTATTTCTTCTGCACACTGGTTCTTGAGACATTAGTTTATAGGTTGGTATTATGATGAGGGTTTTTTTTCCCTGGGAGTAGGAATTCATAATGTTGTCCTGCTGACCTTAGATCAGAACAGTGCAGAATATATTGTGAGTAAAGAACAGTTTGGGTTTTAAACTAAAGAATTTTCACATTAGAGAAATTTCTGGAATTCCAGGTAGCTTCCGCATTCAGTAGAGGTGAGTCCCAAACGTAGCGTTAGGCCTTAGCCCTGCCATTGAGTCCATGTGGTCTAGTCATACCTGTCAGCCATAATTAATCACAGGGAAGTCTAATATGTGGTCCTGTAGAAAGTGTGGGGAATCACAGTTTGCACTTCATGGACTTCCTGAGCCACAGAGTGTTTATTTATCCATTAGCCTATAATGTTTGGGTGGTTTTTTTCTTCTATTAATTTGTAAATTAATGGACTTGATGTAAAGTTCTTGTATGTAATTTCCTGAGGCATGGAGTTTTTCCGCTTAACTACTTGCTTTGTGAAAAACTGCTTCCTTTTCTTTCTTTGAACCTATCCTCTTGATGGTTTCATTTGATACCCCTGACTTTCTGCATTCAAAGCAGCAGTGGATCAGTATCTATATGCCATTGTTAATTTAGAGACCTGTATTTTCTATTTTTTCTGTGCTGAAAAGCCTAAGGTAGGGTTCTCTGGGAGCTGTTCCACACCTTCTGGCCGACCTTGCCATACCCTGCACTTCCCATTCTATTACATTCTTTCAAGATGCAGGGTGAAAGGACTGAAAATGTGCACATTGTCTAAATGTGGTACACCTTGTATCTTGCATCATATTTACTGTTTGGATTGCTACTTACCACTGAGTCAATGTTCTTGCAGAGCTAGCTGCAATAATGCAAGACGCCCAAGTACTAATAGTTACCACAAAGCCCATAAGTGATTTGACAAGGATAGATCGGTATTTTTGTGCATCCCTTTACATTTATTTATGTTGAATTTCCAGTAATTTCCTGTTACATCTTCTTTGCTCCTTCCGAAGACTTTATGGCTATGGAAGGCTGTGTCTTCTCAAAGAGCATCTTCAAATTCTGCCAGCAGACATGTTGGGTTTTCATCAGAACAGAACAGAAAACATCGTTGCACTAATATATAAAACAGTGGTGTACCCAATTTGAATACTCAAAGTAGTCCTGGCCTCCTTTCCCCTACTTGCAAGGTCAGAAAGGATCATAGTTGGAATGCCTGCATATATTAGGGCTTATCAGCTTGAAAAAGCTGTGGTTGAGTAGGACAAAACCTGGAGAGGTTGAGGATAGGACAAAAGACAAAAATTTTTAAAGGTTGGACTTGATCTTAAAGGTCTTTTCCAACTTAGTTGATTCTGTGTTTCCTTAAATTACTTCAGTGGCACAATGACCAGCGTAAATGCTACTTAGCAACAACGAAAACATCAGTGTGCTATCCAAACACCAAGTAGGAAGTATGAAAAGAAAGTTAAAGGAGGCTCAAACCGAATTCAAGAAGTCGAGCAGAGAATATCTCTGCTAAGGATGTTGATACATCAAAAGGTTACAGCAGGTCAAGGGGTACTAGGTAAAAAAACCCAAACATCATAAGCTACTGCACCTCAGGACACAATACAAACCTAACAAAGGGTGTGCACGGGCGCGACTGTGCTAGGAAGAGCTATGGATCTCCAAAACGTCGTTCTGTATGTGGCTGAATGGAGGGGAAAACGATAGTCAAAAGCCACCCATCCCCAGGTTACAGTGAAATTACTGCGGATACACCTCCCCGGTGAACCGCCCCGAG
>NW_009924866.1:0-14801 GCF_000696875.1 Nestor notabilis | reverse complement strand
CAAGTCCAGGTAGATGACGTCAACTGCTCAAGTCCAAGCTATTAATACTCTAAAGTAACTAAATCTGACTCTGCATGGGTCAGTTCTATTCAAGTGTAATATTTGTTTCTCAACAGATCAAATGAAAGGAAAATTGGATGAACTGCCATTTCCAAAATGTACTAAACTGAGTTTACTTTGCACTGATCAGTTAAAAGTTTTAACACAGTTAACATTAACTCTTTTAAATGTGCAAGCAAAAGGGAAAAGGAGTTCAGAAATTAACAGCTGTTTTGAGAATGTATATGTTGGCAAAATATGTGAAGCTGTGTTTTTTCACTATCTCCCTTCCTCACTGTGTAGAGCCCTTCTTACTTAAAGCTGTAATGGAAGCATCTCCAATTAGCACACATTTTGCTTTATAGGGGAAAAATAAACAATGCCAAAAGCTTTTCCTTCAGGTGTTTCACTCTGTTGCTTAGAACCTAGGCTAACGATTTCCTGCTGTGGCTGCACTCGTGGCCATCGCAAATTTGTAGCAGGAGCTGCAACTTGCAGCTTCAGCAGATTGCTATAGGTGTAGTTTTGGTAGTCACACAGGAGCGTATTTGCACATGATCACCACAAATGAAACCCTGCTTTCCATTGAGACACTTAAAAGCCCTGCTGGCACAAGGATGATGGAACTTCAGAACAGTGAGTGTACTAATGGTGAAACTGTGACATGGCCACTTTCCTGCCAGTTTGCATTCATTTCCCCTAATGAGTTTTCTGTTTTGTTAATTCAAAGTTCCAGTGCATGGGTCTCAAACTCTCTTTGTAAGGAGGTTATTCCACTAATAAATGTACGTTGCAGTCAAAATTTAATCCTATTTTTCCTCTTTATAATAAAAATTTATTCTTTTTCTCGATTGTCTTTTTTGTTATTAAACAGCTATATTTATGTAGTCATATTATATACATCTATTTTTAGTGCCTCTGTAATTCTGCATGGGAGTTTTTCCTCAATTTATGTGCAGTATATCATATCTTTCTGCTAACAAGTGGCCCATAACAGCGTGAAAACTCATTCACAGATCTCAGAAATCATTGTATGGATTCTTACTGATTTTGGAGAATTTTATGTGGATTAGTCTTTTAAAAAAGTTGATCCTCCTCTCACAGAAATCAGCAGCAAATTAAGACTGATGTGTGATAGGGTGAAGCCTACAAACTTATTTTGTTGCTCCAATGCCTTTTGCAGACAAAAATTGACTAATATACTTTTTATTTTTTCATACTATATTACAATCTCATATCTAATTTGTGATCCATCTGATCTCTAAATCTCTTCCAGCATGCCTGCTTGCTAGAAATCTCTCATCTATCTATATAGACTATATATCATCTAATCTATCTATATAGACAATCTATATCTTTGGATTATCTTCCCATGGATATATTACATTGAATTTGTCCAAGCTAAATTTTATTTTCCTTCCCCCACCCCACCCCACCCCCCAAACTAAATCCTTCTTGGCATTTCTCTTCCTTCATTGCTGCTTGCAACCTTTCACAATGATCAGGAGTACTATACTGCAGTATTGCTTTACAGAGTATTCAACTAGAATCACAAACAACTATTATACAAGAAAGTATTTTAATTTATTAGCCTTTAGGAACAATTTATAGGCTTTTGTGTGCTTTATGATGCTCCATAATTCACTGACTTTTAACATTTCCCTCCTGGAGGAATCTAGTCTACTTGACAGGAAGCTTTAATTGGAGAGGAGAATCCACAGAGCTAAAAAAGCTGGTTCTAATAGGAGTCAGATTTTACAATGAGAAGGTTGAGATGTTTCAGGAAGAAAACTGCTCATTACTAGCAAAATGTCTGAATCCCAAAGGGTATGTATTTCACTGAAAAACTGAATGTCACCAGGGAAGAAAACTCATAATTTATTAGCTACTAATTGCAAATTAACAGCTAATAGTAGTTTTCCTTTGAAAGAATTAGTGGGAACATAGAAAAACATGCTTACTTTCTCTAATGTTACTAAACTAAGCACTTTTCAGACTGCAGATAAAATCATTATAATTCAAAAAGGTTAAATTATTAGTTTGCAAATGCTTAATGTTATGCACTGTTATGTGTGTGTGTAACAAAAACATTGAATAAGACCACTGACTTCCCTGCACTAGTGATGTTATGTGAGGTTAAGAAACAATGCAGTGTTTCCCATGATTGCCCGTTTTAGATTTCTATTTGGATGCCTGAAGCCTTAATCAGATTTTACTTATTTTGTCTAATTTAAACATAACTTGCCATATAGTCTAAATATTCATTAAATATTCAAACCTGCTGTTTGATTCCACAGTAATAATATCTAATATCTTCAGAACATCTATTTAAGAGAAGTAGCATGTTATTTTTTTCTGAGTCTTATTTTTGATGCTTGTTAGAAAACATTAACATTCTAGGACATACTGGAGTAATGGTACTACCTTGTCCAGCCAGAAGCCACATGTCTCCCAGAAAGGTTTCTGTGATGTCTCACATGTAATGTTTTTAATTAGACCTTCTCAGTCAGAAGTGTTCATTTCCTTCCATTACACCAAAGAATCCATTCAGTTCAATTATGAAGAGTAAAATGCAATTCCTATTATGAAGAATAGCTACTACAGCAGGACAGAGAAATATGAGTCCATTGCCTGTGTATTATCTGACCTTCCCTCTTATTCTAGCTTGTTTGGTTTGTATCTAGCTTCTTAAAACTTCAACAAATAATCAGCACATGCTGATAAGGCTGCAGTTTCAAAGTACCTACAGGAATGTGCAGGAATCAAGTGCTGAGGCAGGCACTGGGTACCTGAACAGAGGGGAAGTGCACTTTTATGGAGGTGAGGTTATGAGCATCCAGAGAGCATTTCTCAGAAACTAGGGAAAACAAGGGCAGAAACAGGGGAACCTCTGCACCAAGAAATTAGAAGCAGACAAAACGAGAAAGATTAAAAGGCCGCTATTAATAGTACTCATGTAAATGCTAGCATTAAGAAGGTCAGCATCAGAGAATTCTGTTCACTCCATAAGGGATACAGGAGGAATCAACTGTAGGAAGTCTTGGTGAATTGTTATGTTGCCTACCTGTACTTCCATATTGTCTTAGCTATTGTCTGTCTACTTTCTCAATGTATTAGTGAATAGTACAGTGACCATACCTATTAGAAGAAAGCAAGAAATCCAGCCACAAAAGCCAACTTCACCCAAAATCCAAGCAACCCACTGTTCCCCAAAAAAAACCAAAACAACAACAAAAGTATCTTCAGGAAATGGATTGTCCTGAATTTACAAGGCAAGAACTAGATTATAACCACTAAGGTGAGGTCAGGAGGCCATTCTAGGAAATATTTCCAAGATTTCTCCAGAGGCAAAACCTTCCTTTTCCATGCATGATCCCCTGAGTGGAATTTTCAAAAAGTTTGGAACGTCTTATTCTACGTCACACAATAATCCCAGCAAGTCTGCAGAAGACTGGGATGGTGAATGCTGGCAAATGTGTTTTCTTGATATTGAGAGCCAATTCAAATTGATGCCTGCGCTGCCGGTAGCGTGTACTAGAAAAAGTATATTTACTAATGAAAATAAAACCTAACATAAGACTGTCATGATTTAGTAATAAATATTTTGTTCTGGATAATCTGGTAATTCCTCTATAAACATGCGCATTTCCCTATTTTCTTAACAGTTATTTTCTTAACAGAGATTTGGGGGGCTTTTAGCGCCTATCATTTACTGCTTCCGGTTTACCTACTGTGGATATTTTGTCATACTTCATTCCTACTCTGAAGTAAAAGAAATTTAACTAGACAGATGGACTGGTTAAATTAAGAAACAGTCATTGTTCATCATTAACATTTATTCTCGGGGCTGAGTGAATTGAATTATGATTACAACAGGCATTCCAGGTGTGTATCTGCGCAATGCTTACATACGAGGACAATTTTTTTTAATGGGTTTTTTCATTTACACTTCTCCCCTTTCACAGCAACAAGACTTAAACCCTTCTGTTTCTACTGTTACAAATCCATAACATCTTGTGTGTGTACTGAGACTGCTACAAAATTTTGTCAGCATAAATACCATTAAAAAAAAATCTAAAGAAAGTTTTTAATCTTATTTGGAAGGAAGGTATATGCTCATTCTTAGCATTTTTTCTATGCTTATTGAGCCCCTGATCATGAATCTTTTTTGAGATCCAGCCAAAGGTAAACTCTTCCACCCTCTTCCTGCAATGGAAATGAGAAAAGGAGAATAATTTGTGTTGGTTTCTATATAAGATCATTCTTGCTTTTTTCTTTAGTCTCTCTGAAATCTTTTACTTCACATGACTCTATTCGTCTTCACTGAGCAACAACAAGCCTTTTCTCAATGCTTCATTGTATTAAAAGTTGCCGTTGGCTCTTTTCACTAGCTCTTCTCCTAATCCTTATATTGTGCATAAGCTGCCTTCTGCAGAACAGTTGGTACAAAAGGCAACAACAGATCTGGAAAGACAGTTAATTGTGCCCTGAACAGATCAATTAATTCTGACTGAATAGCAAAAGATCTGGTAAATCTTGCACTTTAAATATATATTTTTGCAAGATGTTTACTGGGTAAATATCTATCCAGACAGTTTCTGTCATTTTAAAATATGAAAATCCTTAGTTCTGACCATAACACAAGCAAACAGGAACAGATAAAAATATTTAAATAGTAATATAATAACTGTAGTAATTCTAAAAGGAGAAATGTACAATGGACAAATAGAAAAAAATTCATTTGAAATATCTGTTTACTCTTGGACGGTTATGAAACGGCCACTGAAAATTAGATTTTTGCTTCTTTAGTTTGGTATTACAGGCTAAACAGTTTTGCATTTTATCTTTATTTGTTTTGCCATTCTTGGGGTTTTAATTTTTATCAGTAATAAAAACATCTATTTCATGTTTTAGTCTCATTATTCTTGGTTTTTAAATGTGGGATTTCTGTTTCAAAATATATGTTATAAAACTACAGGTTGAACAACGAATGTATCAATTTATGTACACATGTAAAACGTTTCCTATATTTTCTGTGGATTATGCTTCAATCTCGGATACACTGGATTGCCTATGCCCCTTAAACTACTTCTTAATCGCTTTTGAATTAGTCTTCAATAAAGGTCTATTAAATCTGCATTCCAGACAATTGTTGATGTAGATATACTTTTCCAAAACACCAGCTGAGTGATGCTATCTCACAGTTGTTATTTTATGAATGTGAAAACACAGTTTTGGGCATGGATTCAAGGCATTCAGTTGCACAGTTAGACATTGGATGGTGTGTGACAGATTCTAAACATGAACAGTTGGCCATACAGTTCCTAAGTATATGCATGCAAACCAGTAAATTAATTTTGATTTATTGGTAGATGTTTTTGAGAACCTCCAGAACAAAGTCCATAAATGTTTTTAAAATGAAAGAAAGAGTTACGTGATGGGCAGGAATATCTAAAAGTAGAGGGTGGACTAAATAAGCATTGTATTGAATTACTTAACTGAATAAAATTACCATGATTAGTGCAGGAAGCACTCTGCTTTACTGTGTTTCCATTTGGTAAGTTTGCATAGTCAGATATTGTTTTCAACTTAACTGTACCACCAAGGAATAGCTCTGGGAGAAAGTATGATTCCAATGTTCTTATGAATCACAGTTGTTTGGGGTTTTTTTCATTACTTTCTCTTGTCTACAGGAAGAGGTAACTTATTTGCCATTTTCTGAGGAAAGCTTTTCTTTTTTCTTTATTGTACTCCAAATTACTTCTTGTCAAACCATATCTCCTTTTGGTCTCCAACTACACCATTTGCACTGGAAATTACAGGATAAATTGACCCAACTGGTTAAAAAAATCTCTGAATAGAAGAATTCAGTCCAGTTCTTACTTTCCATGTAACCATGCAAAAGCTGGAATAAAAAAAATGGTATTGTGACAATAAACAAAAATCATTATTTCAGCTTTGTTTGAATTGAGTTAGCACAGATGTAACAAGACCCAAATATGGAATATGTAATAAATGAGGAATACTCTAAGTATTTCAATCAGGGCCATATATAATACCCTTTGTCTTGATTCTTTTTTCCTCAAAACCTGCTGGAGATGTGGTATTCATGCAAATCACAGCTGGTATATATACACAGAATTTAGGAGAGTTCTGAT
Source organism: Nestor notabilis (assembly GCF_000696875.1). Taxonomy (NCBI): domain Eukaryota; kingdom Metazoa; phylum Chordata; class Aves; order Psittaciformes; family Psittacidae; genus Nestor; species Nestor notabilis. Next base: position 8,604 of record NW_009924866.1, on the reverse strand, counting down.
GAAAAGGAAGTGAATTAACTGTGAAGTGGGATCTTCGTAAATTATCTAGATTTATGATAGTGACTAGAGTAATTGAACTTTTTGACTGCAAAGCCATTGACTATAGCTATTCAGTAAAACCTCTGATAACCAACCAGAATTGGGAAAAAAAAAATATAAAGTGGTGAAAAGGACTTTTGAAATACTGATGTTAAAAGTGGGGTAGAGTCCTTTATGGAAAGGCAAGTAGATGATTAACTGAACAAAAGAACTGCCTTGCATAAAGCCCTGTATTTCAGCACTGAGGGGAAAACTGACACATCAAATTTGTACAACAAAAGGAAAAGGTTTATCAGCGTTTAAATGAACTATAGAATGACTATTGTTAATGCTTGGAAAAACTACAGTGGTTAAAGGAAAAATAAGCATAGCGTAAAGAGCCTGAAAAGGGCCAAGTTCAGCCAGATAAAGCATTCAGAGAAACTGAAAAACAGTAGAAGAATGTTCAAAAAGTAAGACAGGTCTCTTTCTTCTGCTTGGAGGTGTATATGAGGTATACTGAGATTTGTATTTATTATTTGTGATATTTTAGTATTATTTCCAATTGAAATAATGCTGCAAATATTTCACTGTATATAATATCTTACAGAAAATGTTAAACTTACCATTAGATGCACACAGAAAAGCATAACACTTGCTTAGAGAAAGTGAATGTAACTTCTATTTCTGTGTTTCCTTTAACACATGGGACCTGGGACTTGCAGATCATCTTCTATAATGACCTACAACTTAGAGCACTTAACTTGTTAAGCAGGAGATACAGTTTTCTTCCTCTGGGACAATATTCCTACTGCAAACAAAGTTGTCTATTCATAAAACTACATTCTCCTCTCCAACCACTAATAAATGTGAGATACAAAACGCAGGCTTTGAGACAAGGGTCAGAATACCCAACCATCCCATTTGCAAGCCCTAAGCACTTCAATGCAGCCTTCCATCAGAGCTGTTTCTCCTAACTCCTACCCAGCCAGTACAGAAAGTGGCTTGTGGACTAAGGTATTTCATGGGAAGTGACAGGTCTGCATCTGTATTCCTAAGAATAGAAAGGTTATATGAAAACAAGTCTTTTTCTTTGTTGACAATTGCTTTTAAGTACAATTATCACCACTTTACCTTCCTTCTTTAAAAAAAAAATAATAATAATAAATCCATCTGTAATTTCTTATGCCTCAAACTGTGGAACAAATATCAGGCCTGACTGTGTGTTTGTGGTGGGTTGACCTTGGATAGCCACCAGCTTCCCAACAAGCCACTTTTAACATTCTCCCTTCTTAGCAGGACAGAGGGAGAAAATATGATGAGCAGCTCATGGGTCAAGATAAGGACAGAGAGATCACTTACCAATTATCATCATGGGCAAACCAGACTTGACAATTCTAATACAGCAGGATAGTGAGAAATAAGAGCAAAACCTAAAACCACTCTCCCCTCCCTGTTTCCATACATTTAATTTCACTCCATATTTATCCAAACCCTCCCTCCCAGTGACACAAAGCGATGGGAAATGAGGATTGTGATGAGTTCATCACATGTTTTCTGTGCTGCTCCTTCCTCTTCAGGGGGAGGACTCCTCACTCTCTTACCCTGCTCCAAGGGGGTGTCCCTCCCACAGGATATAATCTTCTATGAACTTCTTCAATGTGAGTCTTTCCCACAGGCTGTAGTTTTTCATGAACTGCTCCAGGTGGGCCCATTCCACAGGTACAGTCCTTCAGGAATAGATTTCTCCAGCATTGTTTTACCCTTTCTTAAATATGGTGTCACAGGTACTACCAGCACTGCTCATTGGCTCAGGGTTAACCAGCAGCAGGTCCCTCTGTGAGCCAGCTGGGACTTGCTCTGAATGACATGGGGACAGCTTCTGGTATCTCCTCATGCAAGCCACCCCTGCAGCTCCCATTTCAATCAAAACCTTGCCGCATAAACCCAATACATTGTTAAGGACTATGCCTACTTTCTAGAAATTTCTTGAACTTCAGCTGCTGTAAGTAGCAAGGCTCTTGGACTGGACAACACTGTTGTTGTTGGAGCATATTCACAGATGCATGAAGATTTGATTCTTTAATAAAAAAGACAGAAGCAGCTAGGATAATACAGTGACTTCAAAGCAGTCAGCCACAGTGCGACGGTAATCTGGGGAATCTATGTTAAAAAAAAAAAAAGAAAAATAATTTCTTTTATCTATAACCCTTACAGTAAGGAACTCATCCTAGTTAAGTGGAAGAAAACAATCAATGAAACCTGAGATTGCAGGACAAAGAAAGAGGAAAGAGAACCGTGCTGACTTACCTATACCTTTCCTGCACATTGTTTCCCCTTTTTTCAGGCTTTCTCCCTTTCCTTCTCTCCTCTTTAACCCTAGCCCTGATCTCCCTCCTCTTTCACATTCAAGTCTTTTGCAGCTCACCAACAGTGTTCTGCAAAATGCCTTAAGCTTGAGGGACAGCAACAAACATTTGGACATCTCCCCTCTAGCAGTTTCTCCACAGGAGCACAGCTCAGTGTCCTCTTCATGCTTCTTGGCAATATTTATAAGAAAAAAAAAAAAACAAAACAACAAAGCAAACAACTTGAAGAATAAATGCATTTTCTGTGTTATATAGATAGAAAACGATAGAGATGAGCACAACATAAAGGTGATTGAAAAGTACGTAAGGTGTTTAAGGCTCAGTAGTGCTTGAATGTTTTCAAGCAGTTCTGACCCATAAAGAAGAGTTGGTCCTTCACGAAACTTCGTAGAAGAAGGATGACTTTAATACTGGGTGAAATCTCTAAAATATAGTACATGCTTATCTAGGCTGCTACTGATTTCAATAAATAGCTGGATTTAAAAAGAATATGATAAAATCATGTAAAGATAGACTCTGAAAACAAAGCCATTCCTATTTTCAGAGATAAGTAGCTCATAATAGTTATATAGGAACCTACTAAGACAAAATTTGTGCAGCTCAGTGAAGTATGAATAGAAACTTGCAGGGGAAAACAAGGGCAGAAATGGATAAAAAAATATTTTCAGAGGAAAAAAATGGGTGAAGGCTTTTCCTAACACTTCTTATCCAAATAAAGACAAAAGCGATTTTTGTGGAAAGGGAAGGCAAGGCAAGGCAAATAAAGCAAGGCAAGGGAAGGCAAGGCAAAGAAAGCCAAGAAATCATAGAAACATAGAATAGTTAAGGTTGGAAAGGACCCTAAGATCATCTAGTTCCAGCCCCACTGCCAAGGGCAGGGACGCCTCACACTAGACCATCACCCAAGGCTCTATCCAGCCTGGCCTTGAACACTACTAGGAATGGAGCATTTACCACTTCTTTGGTCAAACTGTTCCAGTGCTTCACCACTCTCACTGTGAAGAACTTCTTCCTTATATTCAACCTAAACTTCCCCTGTTTAAGTTTGGATCTGTTACCCCTTGTCCTGTTGCTGCAGTGCCCAATGAAGAGTCCCTCTCCAGCATCCCTGAAGGCCCCCTTCAGATACTGTAAGGCTGCTATGAGGTCTCCAGGCAGTCTTCTCTTCTCCAGGTTGAACAGCCCCAACTTTCTTTGCCTGCCACTGTACGAGAGGTGTTAAAGCCCCCTTATCATCAAGGAAAGGCAAGTAAAGAGTTTGTTTTACTTCAAACCTATACTAGAAGAAATAATACAATTTAAATCCCAAATAGAAAAGACAGTTCCTGATCTGTCTATTTCTATTAATTCAAAGACATTACCATCATCACAAATAGCATCCAAAGAGCAAAGGTTACATACAGTTATTAAACAGACATTTGATTTTCATGGTGTACTTCATTATCACCTCATTACTAATAACTTTATTTTTTTTGTTTTAATTATCCTTTTAAATGAGTGAAAATTTAGGGAGTGCTAAAGTAGCAGAATTTATTGTATCAAGGACCACAAAAAGGAATTGTGTACTATTTACAGTATTTGTTTTCATTTGCGGTTTTGGTTTGGTTTGGTTTTTTTGCTTTGTGTTGCTTCCAAATGTTTCTTTGTTTTGCATAGTTTTCTCATTATAAATAGGTACTTTCATTTTCACCAGTCCCTTTTGGAAAAAATGATATACAGCACTCCCCACCTGCAGTGCTAGCAAACCAGAATATGGTTTTCAGAATGTATATTGAAAAAGCTTTGCTTTAGTTATATATATACAAAAAAAAATACATAAAGCATAAAAAAAAAAAATCCAAGTCTCACTGTCTGCAGGAGATGCACAGTCTGCCTGGTCTGTGGGGGTGATGGAATACATTTCAGAGTATTTGGGTTGTCGAGTGACTAGACAATACCTAAGAGAGCCCTTGAATGGCATGGCATGCATTTGTAATGGAGCTGATTCCAGCCTAGGGGTTACACCTCAAAAACATGATTATGTGTGAAGAAGTCTATTTACTAGTGTAATGGGAAAAAAAAAAAAAGTATCTTTGGCTAATGCTCTCTGACGGTAGCAAGCTGTCCAAATTTTCTGATTGATCAATTTATTACCACCATTTTCCCTGGCACTAAATTTAAATCACCAGAAGTTAAGCTAATACGGAAAGAAACGTGGACCTATCTTTTGTTCTTAAAGCAGATGATTGGTCGGATCCAAGAAAGGCCAATTTACCTGCAAGCATCCCTACCATAGGTGCTACAGCACCTATAAGGCACTTGCTTTTCCACTGCAAAATTATGATGTTCAGTTTTTCTTTCCCAGGTGGTCACAACTACTGTGTCATACATAGTATTGACTATTTTTTTATTTCAAATGCCTCATCTTAAGTTGACTGACACCACACTCCAAGGACATGGGAAAGAAATATATGTTCTCTGCTGTTTCAAAACCAAACCACTGGGAAAAAACCCTGCTGTTAATATTCCAATACTTAAAGCTTAGCTTTAAGAGAAGAAAGCAGGTGGAGGGATTGCATGTATTTTCTGATTAATATAGTTCAGGCTTGAGTAAAGTTGCCTAATACACATTTAACATGAGTCAGAAACAAAGCTGTTGCTAATTCCCTTCGTATTCTCTTACTATGGCAATTCAGTAAGATAAAGATGAAAAGAATTAGGAGAACCTGCGGCTGGTTCCCTACAAGTCTGCACACAGTTTGCTTTTAAATGCTTTGAATTCGAGCACCTTGACAGGTATTTGAAAACTTGGTGGAAAAAAACCCCAAAATGACAAAAAAACTCAGAAAGTGAGGTTGTCGTTGAATGAAAAGAGAAAAAGCAGCTTTTAGCACTCCCTTCCCTCTACTGTCAGTCCTTTTTCACTCCTGCTCTCCTGTTCATTAATATTTTGGTATTTAGCATGTTGGTTACAGTGACTAAGTGTTAATTTGTTCTTTGGCATGTTACACCAAGATGAACCTGATTAATTAAAACAGGAAGCACCATCCCTGAAGCACCATAACTGGGGTGCATTGGTGTTGATGCCTCGGGTTCAGTATGTAATGAGACTCCTAGCTGCAGGCAAAAGGAGACTGCATGCTTTCCCATCTCTGGCAAGGAACAGAATTAAGCATTAACTCTGTAGCAGACCCCTGCTTATCAGCAACCTTGCTATTACTACACCGACCCTGATGTGCATAAGCAATATTTTCATCCACTTCCCAAGAGATTTATCTAGCTGTTGAAGTAGAAAATGAATATTTTACAGTTCACTTGTCTGATCAATTACCTACAAGCTGCTGCAGTATTTTATAGCCAGTGGGAGAACTGTGTAGGTGATGATAGAGAAATCTGGAGGGAATCTGTTAGCCAACTACAAAAAGGGGACTAAAACTCTGAATGAGCCATCAGAAACAATCCTTTTGTTCATAAGAGTCTAGCCAGAAATTACAGTGTAACCAATTAAAGTACATAAATGATAATCAGCAGAATGTGAATTCCAGAGGTGAAGAAATTTGATTGCTTGATTGGAGGATAATGAAGTACAGAGATGATTCAAAGCCAACTCCTTCTCAGTGAAACATCTCCCTCAGTATTTTATTTGACATTTTTGTCTTTTAGATAATTGGAAGAAACTCTTTCTTAGAGACACTTTGGAAATTAAGTGAAGTCAAAGCTAAATTGTGTACACTTTCTAGACAAGGCATTACTGATCATAATACAGGAAGTTTCAACAACCCAAGTTCCCAAAGGTTTATTTTAACAGAAAAAGTTTGTGCTGGCAGTTCATTTTAAGAACATTATACATGACATAATAAGTTAGTGAAATCTCTTTTAACTGGTTGCATATAAAGTACATTTTCTCTCTAAAAAACTGTAAGGAATATTATTTTGTTATTTACAGAATGAACAGTGACAAGTTTAAATCCTTATTTTAAAATGGTGAAAGCATAAAGAAGCAACCTGGAAGATTCACAAGGTAGTTTGTGTTTGCCTGTTTAAAATTCCTCCAGTTTGGCCTAAGAGCTTTAAACACATCTTCGTTCTTTAATTTACAGACAACCCTGTGAGAGGCATAAGTTTGCATTTGTAACAGGAAAATCAAATCTGATTTTAGTGATAACAACAAATATCACTTAGATTAAAATGCGTTTCAGGCCTTCAAGTCTAAAGTAGAAATAAATCTGGGTTCAGTTAAAATTCAGATATGGCATTGAAAGTCTGGCCTTTTTTTACTTATTCTAGAACATCGTTAATAAATAAACACTGTAAATGTATCTTGCTGCATGAGTACAGAATATTGGCCTCATATTACACACTTGATTAAGTGCAGATACTTTTAGGTTATACTGTGCTTTTATGTTTTAGGAGAATGTGTCTTTCCCACTGCAAGCTTTTGATAAAGCTCTTCTTTATTGTGCCTTCATCAGTGTTTATCAAATATGGAAAAACAGACTGAGGAATGTATTTAATTTTTCTATAGTAACTTCCGTTTACCTGGACTTTGAACTGTAAGTATTCAAAATACAAAAAAATAATCACTTTTTACATATATTAAAAATTTAATGTGTGAAGAGATACATGTATTAATACTATATTTCACTATTTTTTATTCTTAAAAATTTAGCTACATTAATTCAATGACACAGATTTTATCCAATGAGAAGAGCAAAATAATCTTCTACCTCTATTATATGTCCATTATTAAATTGCTTTGTCTCCATTTTACTAAGTCTCCAAAACCTCATGCTTCAAAGATGAATGTTACTCTGTTGGCCCAAGCACACATGATAATCCACCACTGCAGAAGTTTAAAACCTTTTTCAAAGGCACATTACCTCTTTTTCTGAAGCTTGACTATATCTAAGACAGGACAAGACATTCTCCATGCTTCTCCATTCTCCTATGTTTTCTAGTAGAACAACTGATCTCTTAGTATTTTGCTTCCATTATGTGTTCTAGTACATCTAATACTGAGAATGACCCAAGAGTAGCAATTATTTCAACAATTGTTAAAACTGGTCTTGATACACAATTTCAATGGAAATGATTTGTGTCTTTAACTGCATTGGAGCAATAACCATGAACTATCTAGATAGAAGCTTGCAATAGTCAAAAGAAATGTAGGTTAAATTTATAGTGCTATTTAACCAATTTAATATTGAATTCTTATTCCTTAGCTCTGTTTTGTGGCTGTCTTTGTTGGAAGAGTGTGACATTGTATAAATGAACTTCCCTATGGGATTCAGCCTACCTAAGTCTTCCCTCAGCTGCAAGGTGGGCACCAAAACTTAGTGGTGTCAGAAATGCCTTTTCCACTCTCTGCTTTCCAGACCTCTTCAGCTCAGGCTGGCCAGATAGGCTGTGGAAGGAGGGACCATTGCTCCATTCTGCTGCTTTGAGGAGATCATTAACAGGCTGCTAGCAGGAGGTCTAACTAAATCTATGGTCCCTCTCACCAGGCCTGTTTCTGCTTTTTCTGTGGTGAAGTTTGAGTGTTAAATGCACAGGAAGACCAGCAATGAGCACAAGGCCAGGCCTGCCCAGAGGACCAATTCCAGACAAACTAGACATTTAAAATGGGGAGTGTGGGGTGTGTGTGTGTGCAGATTCTATCCTCAAGTTTCACCTTTTATCAGTCTAACCACAGCAAAAAACTATTTAACACTATCCTATTCGACCAAAACAAGAGAAACCTCATACCTTCTACATTTCAGAAAGAAACACATTTTGTATTTTTAGATGTAAAATGTACTTCATATGTAGATAGTAAAGTCTTTCCAAACTGGATTCAGTTGAAGTATTAGCCATCTGGGAAAAAATAAGATTAAAGGATATACTGTTATGTGGGGTACTCAACATCACAGAAGGAAGTCAGTGGAATAGGACAATAAAATAAATTAAAAAAGAAAGACAGAAAGAGATTTCTTAGAACCAGTCAACAATATTTCCTATCTGATAGGTAAAAGAGGGGGGAAAATAATGTCTCTTGGGACTGAATGGAGCCTGGAAGTTACAAGTTTTACATAGGTTTTAAGAATCCTTTCCTATATTTATTTTAATGTTTCAGTTCAATATATATCTGAAGACATTTTTTGCTTTTGGATAAAGTTCCAGTTAAAGGTATAGAATATTATAGAACTTGACTGTGTTGTTACTGTGCTAATACAGAATCATAGAATCATAGAACAGTTAG
>NW_009924865.1:0-44617 GCF_000696875.1 Nestor notabilis | reverse complement strand
GGCGTCCTCTCGGGAGATACTCACCTCGGAATTATAATATATTATAAGCTGTAATTTGGCTGCAGTTGTTTAAATGATAAATTACTTTCTTGTGGCTACAACTTCCATATTGAAAATAAATTTTCTTCACTATTAACATAAAATTATAATAAACCATATTAAGGATCCTTCAGAAATCCTTTTAAATATCATTAAATTTTATTTAGGCAATCTCCAGTATCATTAATAATAATCACTATCAGAGCCTTCTGTCTTGAAATGATGATGACGTATTAGTGTTGAGGTCAGTTAGTTCCCACAGGGTCAATTCTTGACACCATTTTGCTTCCCTTTATATCAACTGAGCTGTATGGGATGAGTCTGTTGCCTCAGAAATTTCCCTCGTGATCCCTTTGGATTGTTACAGGGCTGTGGCTGGAACCATATGGCAGCAGCCTTAAGTGGATTTTTGAAGGTGTATCTCTTTTTCTGCCACAAGAATATCTTGTGAAGGAAAGAAAGGAATCCATCCCAGCATTTGATCTATTGATAGACCATAATTTGTTTTTCTTTTCATATAAGGCAGAATGAATGCACCTGGAGATAGAAACAGGCTGGATTTCAGTCTTTTTGTTCCTTGCAAGAAAATGTAAGGAATTTTGGAGAAAATTCAGTTTAAGTGGTATCTCCTGATTTAAGATTACCTTAAAACACACTAGCAGGTTACATATAAAGCTCCTGAATATGTTTTATTAACTGCAGAAACAGCCAGTAAAAGCTGAGCACTTTGTATGGGAAATCCCCCTTTTAATATCCTTAGGGTCTTCGAAGAATTCTAATCTTTACTTAATCAGTTCACTTTTTCTAGATTAAAATACTGCCTTTCTCTTTGTAACTTATGTGTGTATATATACTTATGTGTATGTCTGAAACCAGGCACTGCTGATGTTTCATGTTGTGTAAAAAGCAGTGGTGATAGGCACTCCTGATGTAAAGGTTTTGCCCCAGGTTTTCTACAGAATGAAAAATATTTTTCATGTCTGCAGTAGTGCTGAATGTGGTGGTGGGGAATAAAGTGCTCCATCAGTTTTGTTCCATAACTCATCTTCAGCAACCTGGGAAACCACAGAGAGGTATAAATCACAGTGATCCTTCAGTTGGTTGTAACATTTTATTCCATTCCCACATTTTGTGTTTTCAGAAGAGTATAGCATAAAAACTATGACTTGAAAACAGCTGGGAAATTTGTTAGGTGACATCTTCACCCACTTCAAATTACTTATTTAATTAGAAAGTAAGACTTTCCAAGCGAATAGAAGAAATCCTGAGGAGCAAGCCTAGTGCCCCAAAAGCAGCAGTTTTCGTTAAGTTTAATCAAACCCACTCACAGTTACATTGCAGCACTCACATACAGAGCAGATTGAGCTTGCTACTGACACTTTGATTGCACTCTGTAGGATTTATGTTTAGGAAAAAGCCTCAGCCAGTGTTTTGATATATCTTATCTGTAGGGTACTGCGGGAATAAATCCTATGAAATGTAATCAAATGTTAATAGAAAATCCTTTGGGGAGACATAGCCAATAGTGAATTTTTCTCTCACCCCCTTCCCACTCCAAAAGGCTGTTTATCTACACAGACAGATCCATACCTGCCACTTGTAGCTGCGCTGCACTGTTTTTTGTGGATACAAAAAATGACATTAAAAGAACAGAGCTGTATAGACTTCTCCTAGAGCCGTGCCAGTCACTGCTGTGAGTCTGTTTAAACCTTCTGGCAAGGCCAAGGCCGGGTCCCAAAGCATCCTTCCAGGATGTACTCCACAAGAAAACCTCTGTACCAGGACAGAAGAAATACAGAAAATAGATGCAAATATGCTGGAAAGACTTCAGACGGGATGAGTCACTGATCAGGCTACTTTCTTCACCTGTCCCAAAGTGCACAGGTACTGACGAACACAGAACATGTTTGGCCACGGGTATATCCTTGATCCTGTTTGTTTTTCTCATAGCCTGTAGTTAAAGTAATTAAGTTTCTTATGTGATGCTGTGTATTAAGTATCCCTGAATGCTGGGCTGATGCCAGGTGCATTGGGAACAGGGCCCAAATGGAAGTTAAGGAGAGCTTAACAGCATCTCAGCTTGGTGCTAGTCACTAGCTTCAGCTCAAGAAACCTTCAGATGCCTCCAGTCTATGTTTGGCTGCCTGCAGCCACAGCAAGGTGCCCCAGCCCACAGGTAACAGGAAGGTCCTCAATCTGTGCACACCCTCTGGCCATACTACCTCATGTGGCCAGAGGCAACAGCATACAACTGGTGACCTTCTTGGTGGAGAAAATGTCAAGAAAGTTGTGTCATGATGCCAAAATATCCACTGCCTAGAGGACAGCCTGGTGAAGAGGTCAGAATGTGCTGCAGGGTGCCCTGGTTTTCCACCATAGTTTAGATTATAATTGCTTTTTTCCTAGGTCCCGGCTCTAGGTTGGCCATGTATATGTGGAATGGAAGGAGTCCTTCAGTGCCATGCTTTTCTCCCATGAGGAGGTGCTTGCTGCAGCTCAGACTTACAACTCCTGGCTCTTTGCAGGCAAAGGAAGAGACATTTACAAGGAAGGCCTCTGTCAGCATTTGGGGAAGGGTAGCAGGCCAGAAGCAAGTGTCAAAAGGCCAGTTTGGCCAGGAAGCTGCCAGATGGATCCTGGTGGGAATGGAAGCTCAGCAACAGGACTATTGCATAGGTGCAAATCTGACTTGCTGTATTAGCAGATGTCCATATAGCATAAAGGAAATAGTACTTTGTAGTTAACAACAGGTGATTTATTTCCCAGTAGTAAGTTAAGCACAGATGAATGAATGAGTTACTATTTCAGGTTTATCATGCTTTTTCCTAAGGGTGTAGGTAGGAGGATGAAATGTAAATTTTCTATTTAAAACTAGAGTAACTTAGATCTTCATTCCAGTATCACATCTACATAGAACCACCCATTACACTCTTGCTTTCAATGTTATTTTTTCTCCTTAGTAATGTCTCTATGAAAAATATTTTCTTATAATGAATTATGCAGAAAGAAGGTCATTGTGATAGACTAAAATAAAATGGATAGGACACATAGTCTGGTAATTCCTGGCAAACGCAGGTCCCAAAAATAATTAAATAAAAAAAATCCAGCTCTTGAATGAAAACAAGAAATTTTAGACATAATAAATTTCTTAATCTTTTTCTTATGTTTATAACGATATATTTTATCTAAAAAACACTGTAAACTGCTAGTAACAACCAAACAGACAGTTAATAAAGACTAGTTTTTTCTGTATTTCCAAAGCAGGTAATAAGAAATTAAGTAAGTACTTTACACATTTCCAAGTCGAACAATTTTAGTCATCTTTGCTGTGTTTTTATCTGATTGAGTCACTTTTAGACTAACCCTCTGTCTTCCCATGGCAGTATGACACTGAAATATTATTAGCTAATTAGACTGTAGCAAGAAACTCCTGTTTCTTTTAAGGACTCACGCTTTTGTTGTGCTGACAGAGAGGTTTTCAGTATTTGCGTAGATATCTGAAAAAAATCCACAAAAGGAACTGAACTTAAATTTTACATCTCAGTACACATTTTTCTTCTTTATGTAATTTGGAATGAGCTCTACTCACAAAATGCTTGGTACTGAGAATAGCAGGACTGTTATTACAGGCAGAATTCAAACCCATTGGCAGAAACTGTGGGAAAGTTTATCCATTTTAGTCCTGGTTCTACTGGATGGTGAAACATTCTTCAAGTAGTTTGCATGCTGGCCCAGGGCCTGAAAAAGTAACTAAAACCTTCTTTTTTCTTTATCTTTTTTACTGAAACTGACAAGAAGATTAATAAAGACATTTACCTACAGAAGGCATTTACCCCTTCAATTACAAACTGGTGAAGTTTGTCAGCCTGGTTTCAAGTGACGCATGAGGGAAAGTGTATGGTGCATCTAATAGGTACGTAACATCCTATGTAAAAATTTTCCTTCAGGGATGTAATCCTCTGCAGCATGTTTCTCCTTTCCTGAAAAAAACATCTGCGGCATTCACATTAACTGGAGTTTACCTGTCATTTTGCATTAACCCCAGGACAATGACATACAAACATAGGCATTACTATCATCTTTCAAGAACGTATAACTTTTTTTCTTTTCCTGCATGATGAACAACATATTATCAGTTCTGCCTTAAGAATGGCTTTTTCTTGAAATGCTTGTCTTTACTTCTGGCAACTGAAGGAATAATGAAATTAAAAAGCAATTAAACGTTATCTCTTCAAACCATCCTTGCACTGTTTAGTGGCTTTTGTTTTAAAATTTCAAGGATGCTAAAGTAAATCTAAGTTGTACCTATGCTGGTAATAAAAAGCCTGATTAACATCTGCTACTTCACTTCTCAGTTCTTAAGGCTTATCAAATTGTGGATAAGTGAAAAAATCAAATTTTTATGTTTTTAGGGTAAGAAGAGGGATCATTGGGTTTTACATTTTAAAAAATATACGCTTTTCTATGTATACAAATATGTTTTCTTTTAAAAGAAAAGATAGGAAAAAGGAATTTAAGATTTATATTAACTAAAACTTAAAATTTTGCATACTAGTCATCAGAAATGTCTTCTCTTAGCCACTTGCAATATTTTTTTTCTTCCTTTATAAACTTCCACTTTTCACTACATAAGCTTTCACAACTGAGCCCACCTCAAGAAACAGATGGGAATAGTTACACTAGGGATTCAGAGCCCAGAGTAAAGGGTTTGCAGCAACCACTAGGCTAGAATTAGAACGAGACAAAAGTAATCTTCAGTTGGTCTTAATCACTATCTCTAAAATGCAAAATTCTTCTAGTATGTTTTCCTCACACTCAAGGTCTTTTCAGGCATGTAAGAAAACAACATTGCAAAACCATTATTTTTTTTGCTCAATTTTCCTTTATTTTTGACAGTATGAAGGACCCTCTCCAGTAACTTTCAAGGCGAGGAGGATTTTTGTATGACACACAGTCTTTGAAATGTGGCATCATAAAATGAAGGTGCAGTATCTTGAGCAGTTCACAAAAGAGAATTCTTATCCAGTGAGAAATTATGTTATTTCCTCATTTATTTAATCCTCAGTTAAAGCAAACTAAATGTCTTAAAGTCTTTGAGGAATGAAGACTTGAGAAACATTAAAATATTTTGACAGCATTTTCTGATTATGCTGACAAATCATAATATAAAATTACCAACTACAGTAAATACTCATTTTACTATGTGATGTCAAAATGAATGTCATAAGACCAAAGGATGAAATTGAAACAAAATATTTTGATGCTGTCAAACTGAAAAGAAAAAAAAAGTTGTAAAGATTCTGATGCTTGCAAAAATGCCTTAAAAATTAGCACATTGCCTTGAGATGTTTTTATTTTGACAGGAATTGAATTTTCTAGTCTAAAACTCATCTGTCAAAATGTTTTCGCCCTGTCTGAGTGATACCATATTTGTAGCCAAACTTATGCCTCAGGCTGAGCTTCCACGTTGAGTAGCACTGTGCCTCACTGCCTCACCTACCAGGGCAGGTTTGATCTAGAGCCAGTCAGAGCTAGGAGCCACGTTCTTGTCAAATTAGCTAGTGCACATGACACAGTTTTTTTGTTCTAGTGTTAGGCTGTTGGAAGGCAGAGAATACTTAATCTTGTTTAAAGGCTGACAGGATATCATTATTGCTACAGGATGTTTTTTGACGCAGTTCAACCCTGTAAGTTTGTATTTCGGTGGGACCTCTCAGCACTTTGCATCTTGAAGTGATTTTATTTCTGATCTGGTACTAATAGCCACAAAGAGGGATCTCGTGGACTGGTGGCCAACAGCCATTGCAAGCTGACATTCATTATGATGGGGAGAAGATACACAGCCATGGCTAACTTTGAAATGTGTCCTGGAAAAACAGTGCTTGAACTGATTTTATACACAGCAGAAATTTTACACTGTTTATACAGTGTAGTTTAATACTCTTTTTTCCCCATCATTAGGGTGGGGAAATCATTTAGATTTGTTGCCTGACATTTGAAAGACCAGAAAGAGGTTAACCTTGCTTCCCGTAAGAAGAAAAATATTTAGTTCCCTACCCAAGTGGTCAGAAGAGAGTAGGGCTATGCACAACTTTCCACATAGCCTCCCACAGTCCCCAATATACCTACCTTTGGGGACTTCTAAGGTCTTCTAAAGCTGTCAGCTAGACTTAACAGCCCACTCCCTTTGCTTTAGTCCCTCACTGGTCACTGAGGAAAGGCACTGTAATTCATACTACACAACCATCTAACTGAAGCCCTGATCTGCAAAATGGATATCCTGGAAGGTGGCCTAAGGGAAGGCAACAAATGGGAAGGAATAACCATTCCCAATTTTATTTTATGTTTAGCACCCACAAGTGCATTCTAGTTAATTCGTCTTGGCCAAGGCTTTTAGCTAAGCTCTTATCTCAAGGCTGCATGGCAAATCATGAGTGTGGGGGGTTTTTTTGCCCATGATTGCATGCTTCAGGAGAATTTCAGTCATTCATAAAGGAATTGGGAGTTGCAGATAAGGATGATTCAACGTTAAGCAATTTTTAACTCTTTTAGTTGTAATTTGAACTATGGAGAAAAGAGGGACAGAGTGAAGAAAGGGTCCTAAGCCATTCATTTGTTTCCAATATCTATATTCTGTTAATTCTTGAGCCCTGTTAGTAGAAATACTGGTAGAAAAATGGTCTGCTAAACTCACAGGGCCTCCGCAGTTATTATGGTACACAGCCACATCGGTAAAAGACACAAGGAACTGAGGCAGGAAGAAAACCTAACATGAAGATGCCAAGTTCATGGGGTGTTGCCTCTTCACTTTTGTGCAGCATTTTTTAACTTATCAAATAACCAGGCTCTCAGAAACTTCATCTCATCCTAATAAATCCTCACACCTTTATCCCACTCAGCTTGGAGCACTCTGGCTTTGAATTTCTTTCGTACAGAATCTGTTTTCAGTGTTTTTGAAATAACTCTTGATTTATGTTACTATAAGAAAGATTATGCCCAGAAGGCATGGCATATTCTCTTATACTCTCGTATTTCATGGTTAACAAAAGCTTTTGGCAAAACTTAATTTAAAAACTTGCCAATTTTGCTGTAGATAAATGCATGGTTTTCCCGCATAAATTACCTGAAGAATACAGAAACTGCTGGAGTCTCATTAGTTGTTTTGTAGAGTAAATTGATAGTTTTTAGGGTGGCCATTGTGACCAATTTGTTCCACTTGAAAATATGTAAGTAAACCTCTTGTTCTGTTTTGGTTACTTTTCCTTTAATGAATTCTGGTTTTCATTTTAGTTTTATGGATGTGCACATGTCTCAGCATTTCATGACATTTCTCCCTGTCTGATCCTATAATTCTCTTTTTTTCTAATGATGGTACATGCTTGTGCAAATTCTGCATTGTCTCCAAAGATTTCACTGATTCATGCTCAGTCATGCTTGGAAGGTCCTGGGGTAATACAAAGCCTTTCAGGGATGGAAGAGAACCTTGAGGTATGCCCTTCTCCTTGTGTGCTATAAAATTGATCTATACAAGGGAGAAGGGTTTAGGTGCATTGTCCTATTGTTCTTTCACCCACTTTGGTATACTTTGTTCCTGCAGGTCTAGTAATGAGGAGGACATTCATACTGGGCAGCAATTCCTGTACCCAGGACAGGTTCAGGTGGGGGACTGAAGCTCCTTCCTCTTTCCCAGCCAAAACTTATGCCTAGTCCAAATGTGGTTGCAGCCTTTTTTGTACTTTACTCATGGACTCCATCCTGAGGAATCACCTCCACTTTGTATGAACACAGTTAATTCTTCTATGGTTTTTGGTATAACCATGGGCCGACAATAAGTTGTGCCTGGTGACTTGAGGCATTACTTGTCAGAAGGCTGCTGCTTTACAAACTTGCAAAGGAACAGGGGGATGTTTTTGTCTGTTCTCTGGTATCTTGTACTTTGGGATAGGTCTGTGTACGTGTGTCAGAACTCATGTTCAGTGGGAAGATTGTCTCTTCCAGGGCAACTGTTTCAGAGCTGCCAAGTGAGGGGAAGGAGAATAGGCTGCCTACTTGACACTGAAATTGATTCTGGTTCTGCAGTTTCAATTCATTTAACTCAAGGGCAGCTTATCTTCAGTCATGGTAGCTGGAACTCTGCTCTGCCCTTTGGTAAGGACTAGAAGAGAGTTCACCAGATATGTTTATGCAACTTTTATGAATTATTTTGACAGTAGAAGCAGTTATTTACATCACCTCCTTTAAAGTGCTGATTTATTCTGGACCCAGTACGCACTGCATGCTCGACATTAGTTATATTAAGTTAGTCACTTCACTTCCTAAATCCCCATTTCAAGCAATAACTGTTCATTTTTGCTGGTGGCCACTGAGATACCCTATTATTAAAATCATGAGGAGAGCCTGACTAGGCAAGAGGACAGGACTGACGGGACAGCATGGCCCTGGTTTCAATTTTGTGAAGAGTAACAAAATTAATACTTGATGTTAGTGGGAGAAAGCTCATCTCTAATGCTGGGAACACATGACAAAACCACTTTATCATAATAGAAGTATAGCTGGAACCAGTGGGAACAGAGATGAGAAGCAATCATAATGAAAGGCAATTGCTTACATGTGTGTTTTTGTTGTTTGTATGCTTATTCAAATGAAAACACATGTTTCATCATGCATTTTCTGCCTTTGACAGCTGGTTTTGCCTTATTTGACTCAATCTGGTCTTTGCTTACTATCACATAATGATGGCAATTCCTGCAGTTATAAAATTTTCACTGTTTGAGAAATGTGCAGTGGGTCTTATACAGACATGGGACATAATGGTGCTATGGCACTGAGTTGGAGGTCCAGGTCTAACCAAATGAATATCTGAACATACCTTGTGGTACCTGAAAATTTGTTTTCTAAAGGACTTTGGTAACAAATGCCTTGCAAGATCTCAATGTTTATTGAATAACTGTTCATGATAGCAGGAATTTGAAGGACAGAAGTATATTTTCAGATTTCCTTTCCCTGTAATTTCATTGGCCTTTTAAAATGTATATAGCTTAGTAAGAAAACAGCCAGTGCAGGGGTGATGCCAACAGTTGTCAACTATGCAGTTAAATCAAAGTAACATTGGGAAGTCTGTGATTGGTATATTCCAGTCTGAACTGTATTTACCAATCCCTGAAAAAAGAGCAGACTCATCTGTCACTGGCTGGCAAACAATAGCCTTTTCCAAATCCCAGTGCAGAAAAATTAAATAGGTTCCCAAGGGACTTCAGAGAAAGATTAGGATAGCAACCAAAGAGACATAAAAAACTTTCCGTTGCCTAGACAAAACAAACCCTTGGGCAATCTCAAAGGGGGACCTGGGAGAACATCCCCTTGATAGCTGTGATACAAAAAATTGGAAAAACAATTCTCTATTCCTGAAGACGAACAAACCTCAGAAATATGAGGAGAGTCTGTTAGCAAGACTATAAAAACTGCATCAAAAAACATCTATGGTGGGGGAATGACTGATTGTTTAAAGGAACTGTCTAACTTTACAAATTGATGTTTCTGATTGTGACACAGATGGAAATATATCTGTTTAGTTTAGTTTTGTTTGTATCATGAAACATCACTTCAGGGAACAGAGAAGTGAAAAACATATCAGCTTGAAGGATAGAGATGATCTTTTTGGAAATTCTGCTGCTGCCAAATGAGAAAGAAGAAAGAGAAGATGGAGACCATGCTGAGAGATGGTAAATTTGTTTGAAGAAAAAAGTTAAATCTGCTAAGTTATCATGAAGAAGATATTTAGAAAGTAGCCTAAATAACTAAAGAAAGCTCTAAGGATGACTTGGAAAGCTTTCTTCTGATATCATGAAAAAGGATCAAATAAAAGAAGAGAAAGGTTACAAATACATTATACTTTGGGGAACGAAAGTACATGGTTCTTCCTTATCTACACCCGAAAAAAGCAATCACTGCTGAAGAATTGCGCTTTACTAGGCACGTAGTAGCAAGCAGGACAAAACTCAATCTTATTTAGGCAAGGGGACAGACTAGACCACCTCATGGGCTCTTTCTTCGTATGATTTTCAGTCTTATACCTGCAACCAGTGGAGTTATTCTTGAGGTGTGGAAGAACAAATAATGATTTGGGGAGAGACACTCTCTATAAATATAGGTGTTATTCATGGGATATTTTTTTCTCACAGTGGGAATGATCTTTTATGACTAAATAACAGGATAAGCTAACAGCTACTGTCCCTGCCTGTGGAAGGGGTGGGTTGGACTGATGATCTTTAAAGGTCACTTCCAACCCAAACCTTTCTATGATTATTAACTTACCAATTAAAGACTTGTGAAGGTCAGAAGCTCCTGACTTTAAATATTTATAAATAAATAGTTATTTTTGTAAAATACTTATGGGTATTTGAGGTTGAAATGGCAAAGTTGCACACCATGCATAAGTAGCTTCTGTAGACTTCTTTACATGACAGATATAGTGGTAATATGGCACCACCTGCAATTTAAAATAGATATAAGATATAGCAGAATGCAGAAAATGCTGCAAATGCTAAGTATTACTTATTTTTATCTTTTAAAATTAATTTTGTAAAATAGTCACCCAAGACAATAAATGTATGTGCTAGAAATCTTTTTTTTAGATAAATTTGAGCATACTTTTTGAACTGCACCTCTATCTGAATTTTTTGATTCACTTGTCTATGCTGTGCCATAATGTTACAACAATCTTTCACCTGTTCATTGAACAGCTTTGACAGATTGAAAAGAAATAGTTTTAAATTGTTTTACCTTGCCTAAATAAAAAATAGAAAGAAAAAAGCTGTAGAATGAAATTCTATTAAACAGTGTGCCAAACTTTTAGAAGAATGCTTAAGCTCTTAAAAATATTATCCAGTTTGGCTTTTAAAACTAAGAATTTGTCAGGGAAAAAATAAGTGATCTCATTCAGCCAGGGAGAGGGAAGCAAAAGCTTACTAAAAAAAAAAGGATATGATGAATTGCCTTATTTATTGTTGCTTTTTGTCTAGATTTCTGTGGGGAGATTTCTTTCTATGCAAATATTCATGAATGAACATAGAAGCAAACATAATAAATGGTGTGAAGAATTCACACAGAGATGTAATTAGGAAGCCTGAAGTAGTATTTTCACCTTTCTAATGCCATCATTTACACACACTGCAAATTGGTACGTGCTTATGTATGAGTAGTAGATATGAATGTATACACATTCATACATACGTTTGTGTGGTCATGGAATTTACTATCATACTATCATGCACATACCTAGGAGAGTACGTGGCAAATCTCAATTATTTCACTTAATTTCAAATGCTCTGCTCTGCAAAAAAGGTCCTTTGACAGTAGTTCTTTGGTATATCTTGATGACGACTCTTACTTGTCTTCATATGCTTCTGTATGGTTGGAAACTGAAGCAAATTTACTTACCAGTTGATTTCAATCTTTGTTGGCTGTAGAGCTTGTTGGATTTAAAAAATGTTGAACACATATTTTCTGCTGAGGGGAGCTGGTGATACTTGGCTGAGACATGACTAACTAATGGGTCTATAGAATGTTTTTATAAATAAGTTTCGTTTGATGTTGAATATCCCTTTGCTTCCACTTCCTCTATTTCAATTCACAATAAAAATCCATTCTTCTCGTTAAGGCTTTTCATTCAATTTTCCATGTCTAGGGTCAGAGTTGGAAGCCCTTGATTGTACTTTAACATATTACTATGGAAACAATACAATTGATAAATATACTACTATTAATTAAGAAGTGAAAAAGGGGGTTTGTAAACTATGAAAAGATTACTAAACCTGTCTGCTTTTATCAAGACAGTTACCTCTAGTGAAATGCTGAGCAAGTTTTAATAGCCTGAATAAACTGAATTTTGATACTGTGAGATCAAATTTTCTGGTTTTACAATGAGATTTGCGCTCCTTATTGGAATCCTTGTTTTTTCTGCTCTCATTATGTTTTCGGTTTATTTAAGTTCCAAAACAATCTTTCAGAAATGTGTCTTTAGACTTCTTTTGTGTCCTACTCTCCCTCTAACTGTTGTTTACTTCTTAGATTTCTTTACAGAAACCTTCAGCCTTCTTGCTAAAAAGGGAGGTACATCAAGTTTACTGATTTGTGATCAATTTTTTGTTCCTAATGAAAAGAAATTATTTTTAATTTCAAGATTTATTTTCCAGTGAAACTTTGCCTACTTTCATATTTTAATTCCTTAATCTTCCATGTTTAACAGTTTTATCTCCAGGATTATGAGATTTAGGCAGTGTGGGTTTTAATGTTTTTCTTTTGATGGGAATCACTGCTCCTTCATGTGATGGGGATGTGGGAGAAGAACTTCCGGTCTTGTGCAGAAATGATTTATTCTCACGTTCAGAATTCCTCACTAGAGAAATACTCTCCTTGGCAGCTATGTAAATAGACAAGTATCATGCATCTCGTAACACAGTTATTTTCTGGAGAAGATAAATCTAAGCTCTATTCCAACATCAGACTACATACATGGGATAATTTTGCTTACATTTATCTTACCACATGTGAAATTTGGCAATGTAAATTATCAACTAATTTGTGAAAGGGGAATAAAGAGCACTTTAAATCTTATTAATATGCCCAGTTTCTTCTTCCATAACTCATGGATACTGCAGTAATCAAATGCATCACTGGGGAAAGAAACATTAAAATTCTTGGAATCGTTGAACTGTATGTCTTTTGTTAAATGTAGCTTTTTCAATCTAGCGTAAGTACAAAGCTTACTATGCTTACTTCACTACATGAATCTTCTGTTATGCTTCTAAAAATTGCATTTTCTAATTTTTATTCTCTAGTTTTCGGTTTTTTAGGGGTCAGTAAAGTCACTTCAGGAAGCTGTGAGCTGTCATCTTTTAGCAGCCCTGAGCTCAGTGGGCTTGTGCCTGATTATTTCTCTCCAATGCTGTCATATGTAAAGTGAACCCATATTTTCCTGGACTCTATGTCTGTATAACTCCAACTTTGGGCCCTTGAAAACCCAAACTGTAATTTCATTTAGAGAAGAATTTGAACTACTGTTAAATAATTAAGTAATTTTCTATGATACAAATGTTCATATTCTTTCTGAAAAGAAAGAATATACAAGACTGTAAGTCTATCCTGCTTTTGGTTACTGAAATGGTCCTGACCCTCCAAACTCAGTTCTCCTTTTCTGTCAAAAATTAAATGCATTTGAAGGAGAAGCCATTTCCTGGATGTATTTCAAAGACGACAAAAAATGTCAAAGCCCCAAATCTCAGCTTTCTTTTTGGGATCATTGTAGAACTTAGTCTGAGTAGTCCAGCTAGGCCAATAGCCAATTAAAAAAAAAAAAGAAAAACCAGACAGAGGACAATGATTTTATCACACGGGTTCACAGAATTAATGTTACTATAACTGTTATCAGCGATGTGATAAATCTGAACTACTAAGATTATTCAGACAAAACCAGATCTACTAACTCAATTTAAGCTGTCATTGATTTTCACGCTTTTCTGCTGAAGAGTAAATAAAGCAACACCTATGTATCATTACAATGTACATTGTAGGACAATGGAGGATAATTGTATTAATTTAGAAATCTACAAAGATGTGTAGAAGAGATGCCAAATGATTGATTTGTGAGTATTTTGTCTTGGTGGCTAGTAAAAGAGTTGTTGGCAGTTTGCAGTATAGCAGTGGTTACAGGTATCCCCAGTAAAGCACACTGTTGTTGTACCAGGTTCCACCAGTGCCTTTTGTGCTGCAGGATGTGAATTTGTCTTCTTTCTGGACTTTGATTGCAGATGATCCTTAACTGTTTTCTTGATATTGTGGACCTAATACTGTGCCACAGAAAGTTTGCTTTAAACTTGTCTGCCCTCTCAAATTAGCTAGGCTTAAAAATGACTTTGTATGAAGTTATCTGAAATATGCATTAGAAATCTTAATCAGAATAGGTGAGTTAGCTAAAATTGTTCGATGCTGCATATCTGACAATCACCTAAAACCTTTTCTTAGCACTGTACCAGCAAAGGAACAAAACCATCACAAATGTTTCATGCTATTGACACATGTATATAAAAGTTGGTTAAAAACAATTTCTAAATGTGTTAATTTGTGGGAAAATATGAATGTTATAATGTAATATGCTGGACCCTAATATAAAACAGGCTTATATTTTGTTTCATTTACAGCTAATATGATGAGTATGGGTATATAAAACAGGCCTTGTAAGTGTAATTTAGTAACCAGTAAAGAAGTAAGCATGTCAACAGAAATAAGAAGAGTATCTTTAGCCTTGCTTTATGAGCAAGATGAGTACCTGAGTGTCTGGTTACTGAGCATCACCTGCTGGGACTGCTGCCACAGTCTGAGGACTCCTGACCTTGCAAAGAAGGGAGATAGCAGTGGCTCACAGTCTGGCAGCACAGCAAACTGTCCCTTCACATCCACATTTATGAGGCCTGATGCGGGCCTCAGATGGTGGTCAGATAGCTGCATAACATATATTTAATCTACTGCTCTAATTGCTTTAATTGGATTAAACCCACTAAAACCAAGGGTGATGGTGAAAGAATAGTTCCTATGTAGGCCATACAGCATGCATCACAGACACTTCTGTTAAAAACACCATGTGTTTATTGATTGTGCAACATGCCAAGTTGATTGGGACTTACACAGTATTTACTGACTATGAAATGGAAATGTCTAAAGCTGAAGGCTAACTCCACACAGAGGCTTATTTCATGCAGTTTATGCAAACTGCTAAATATTATTACCAAAAAAAAAAAAAAAAAGAGAGAGAAAAAAGAGTGTGGACATTTCATTGGGTTATGTTCTGCTCGGGAAATTATAGCATACACAAATGAGATTTTCTTTGCTCAGACCCTTCCTGGGCAAATGGTTTTCTCAGTTGGGGAATGAGGTTTTAGAAGGAAAACACTGTAACTGAAATAGCTCCCAAGTATCTGTGTGGAATGAGAATACATTATAACTAATGCATTTAGCATTTCATCAGAAGCTTGTAAAGTCAGATTTGGCAAGCAAAAGCACAGTTTGATAACCTCAAGCTCATTCTATTTTGGTTGTGCTGGTAGTAAACGAACATACCAAAAGTATGTGAACTGTTACAGTGTATGGTACAATGTAGTGGATAGTGTTCTTATCATTCAAAGAAGCTGGACTTTACCTTTCCATAGTAAGTATTTCTTATTCATTTAAATTAATTATTTAGAATGAAGATAATTCCCATTTACCATCACATAAATTGGAAGAGAATAAGGCCCTAGCTGGAAATTGGATACTGCTTTAGGTAGTGCTGCTTTGTGCCCTGATATTCTCCATTTGGATGAAAAAGACTTTTTGGGGAGCTGCAGACTGAAACACGGTGTGCATAATCCCTACCAGGAGCCAGGACTTTGCTCATGTGTGGAGATACAGTGAGAAACCAGAGGTGACCTCAAGGCTGTCAGTCTTGTCTGTCTGTGGCGGTCAAGACAGAGAGAAGAAAAGGGAGATTTTAAGTATCAAGGACTTAAGTGGTGGCTGGAGGCGTGGGATATGTAAGGAACTGAAATGAAAAGGCACATTGTCTCAGGTAGAAGAGGAGTGAACTCCTGAGAGCATTTGCATTCTCAGAGGTTGTTGTGGTTCAAGCCCAGCTGGCAACTTGGAACCACGCAGCCGCTTGCTCACTCCCCCCCACTCTTCCTTCCTCCTCCTACTCCCAGACGGATGGGGAGGAGAATCAGAGGAATGTAACTCCCACGGGCTGAGATAACAGCTCTCCAGTAACTAAGGTACAATACAAACCACTACTGCTACCAATAATAATGATAAGAGGAATAACAAGGGGAGAGGATACAACCACTCACCACCCGCTGACCGATACCCAGCCCGACCCGAGCAGCGATCTGGGCCTTCTGGGTAACTCCCCCCAGTTTCTATACTGGGCATGACGTGCTGTGGTATGGAATACCCCTTTGGCCAGTTTGGTTCAGGTGTCTCTGCTTCCTCCTGGCTTCCCCTCCTCCCTGGCAGAGCATGAGACTGAGAAAGTCCTTGGTCAGAGTAAACATTACTTAGCAACAACTAAAAACATCGGTGTTATCAGCGTTGTTCCCAGACTGAAAGTCAAAAACACAGCACTGCACCAGCTACTAAGAAGGAGAAAAAATGACTGCTGTAGCTGAACCCAGGACAGAGGTGAAGGTAGGTCACTGAGAAGGTAAGTGACATCTCTGTAAAAGGGAAGACAGGATGGTGGGAGGCAGAAGGAGATGTAAATGTGGTAGATCTGAGCTGGGAAAGCATCAAAGAAAGGCCACTGAGATAGGTGAATGAAGATTTGGAGGCTTGGGAGGGAATTAAGGGGATGGAAACTCTGAGGTGTGGGGCCTACATTATGAAAGGGACTGGAGAGAAAGGGTCCAGGAGTTTACACTAGAGATGAGTTTGAAGCATCCTCAAACCCAGGTGCCTTGGACTGGGACCTCAATTTGGAAACAATGATTCTCACTTTATCATTATCCTCAGAGGACTTTTTCTCTTTATCCTTGGTTCCCTTGCATGCATCCTTTTTGATGTTGGAAATATGAAGGTCCTAAGCTGAGAAAGTATCTGCATGGTTGGCACCAGTGTAATTATCAGCTCTTCTACTGATGCCTTAAAGTGTAGGAGTTCTGGGATAAAGTAGATGCTCAAGAACAAAGTAGAGGCAGCACCAAAGAATAATCAGAGATCACCAGGAAGAAGAGATACAAATGGGTTAGGAGAAAGGCATTGAAACTGGCAGAAATCCAGCCCTTAAGGTACCTTCCTGGCTTGGTAAAAATTCCTTTTGGCAGCCCACTCAGATAATTAAAATTCATCAGCTGGTAACTTGGTGTTACCCAGTATGTCTCTTTTAATTTACTTTGATAGATAAATAATAATTTAATATTTTTCTTGAGTTTGAGAAGCCTGTGGACACAAAGACCAAGCACACAGATCTACAAAAAGGCTAACATGGAAAGGCCATTTTCTACCATTAAGGTAGGAAAAATCCTCTTGGAGAAGTCAGGGGAAGACAAGATTACTGAAGTATGTGTATGCATGGAAAATGCATATCTGTCTACATTATGATAACTCTATTTTTATGTCTGCTGTAGCAGAACTAAATTTGGAACTTCTATCCCACAGGAAACTTGTGTATTTTAACATTTGCTTTTTTCCTCAAATCAGGACAAAAATATTATAATGAAAACTCCAGAAAAATATGAATCCAGAGACATTTTGACATTCTTAAGTTGAAGCATTATCTCTTAGCTTATTAAAGTAGTCAGAGATCTTTTTTCTTTTTTTTTTTCTTTTCAAAATTAAGTTAAATTTTCCCAGAATGACACATTACCTTACAGGGGTCAGTCTTCAAAAGTCCTGAGGTAATGCTTCTGTGCTCTAACACACCTGATGCTGGAGTTGAGTGCCTTATCCATGCAGACATCACAAGTATCACTTTGCATTGAGCTATGGGAGACATTAGTCCTGCATGAAGCCTGACCTGTAGAAGCAGACTTTAGGCTTTCTTCTTACAAAGTGATGTGTGGATAGTGAGCTTGAAACAGCGTTCATGGATCACTTTAAATAAAAAGCTGTATCAGATAAATTCCTGTAAAAAATGTCTCATTTGTTTTTCAGCACAAAAATCTTGGTCTGTGTGGCTGATTTTTTTGAAGTGAGCGTTTTCTTCATCTTTGTGTGTGAAGAATAAAAATGATGTAGAAAAATGTCATGTGGGCTTTGTGGCTATGGATGAGCACACTAATGGTGGAGCCTTGGTAAATGATATACTTAAGATTTCATGGACAGCATACACAGTCACGTGGGAGAAGAGGACATACTGAGGATTTTTAACATATTTCCACAGGTTTCTAAGCATGGCCAATGTTGTATGACCTGCTGCTGGATGTTACCATAGTTGCTTATAGATTTTACTTATAGTTGTTTACACAGTTTTTAACTCCATTTGAGGCCAAGTCCTTAGCTAGTGTAAATTGATGTTACCATGTTTAAACTAATTGAGCCACACTAGTTTATACTGACTAGGAGCTGGCTTTCTTATGATTTTAGTTGTTAATTGCTAAAGCAATCATAAATGCTCCTATTTATGAAAAGGCCTGACAATAAGATCAATTCCTTTGTAATTGGAGTTCATGTTGTGTTTTATTAGATTTAAATTAATGAGACAGAAGCTGATTGTATAAACATGCTTGCTAATTAACAAAACCAACTCTTCTCTGACAATGTGTATTCTCACCTCCCCCAAAGGAAAGCTAATTAGACAAAGTGTCCTGATTGTTTTTGCTGTTCAAAACTATGTACACCTTTGGGATAGGCAAATAAACAAATTATTTGGCTGGAAGAGCACTTTTGTGATTGTCTGATAAAGAGCAACAGTATCTGCATACTTCCATAGTGAAGTTGCATTATATTTAGTTCTGGATATACTATTTGTTAGAAAGCACTTGTCCTGAAAAAGTGTCAGTGTCTGGAATTGCTTTCCAGAATGGTTTATACTTTGATTTTAAGGTTTTCAATTGAGATGTATGCATTCTGGCTGCTGGTGAAATGGACTGGGTGTTGTTGATGGCCACAGGTGGGGAGTGAATTATCTGTAGAACAATCTCAATTCATGCTTTGAGAAATGTTCCAGATAATCATTCCCTAAAATAAGATCATTCTGAAAAGGAGCTGCTTCTGGCTCCCAGTTAGGACAAATCTGCTCAAATATTGTCAAGGCTGAATCACTTATATAACCAAAGTATTTATGCAGTTGGTTGATATTAAAGTAACATATGTGCAGCATATACTTTTATTAAAACATCAGAGGAAATAAATAGAATTTTTAAGTGGAGGGGCTGAAACCTCATGAGACTTTTCTCTAGCAGCATTTCCAGCTTTAAAAGATGTCTTGCGTGACATGTGATTATGATAGTGTGTGTGCATCCCATTTTTTATAGTCTGAAACAGTGGAATAAGCGTGAACACTTTTCATTACTTAAATGGATCTAAACCAAATGTTCTGTGGTTGTCCATCTTGTTTCATTACAAAGCAATTGAACATTTCCAACTGAAAATGCTTTTATGGTTAACCATGTTCTACTAGTAAACCTTTGAAGAGAGCAGATTAGTTGCACCATCATTTAGCAGAATTTGGACAGCTAAGTTTTTTTAGGTGTCCTTGTAAAAGTGCCTAGGAAGCAATCTTTCAGTAACTTTAATGGATTTCTGCCTATGTAAATCAATCTGGTCTACTGCACAACTGTCAATAAATTTCATTAGTTTAATATTTAGCATCCACCCACTGTAACTGAGAAAAAGCAATGCCTAAGTTGAAAAAGAATTGCTCAGGACAGCTACAAATACTTGAGAAATATCTTCAGATCTTTCAACAATTGGACAAGTAATCTACATTCTTCAAAAATGCTTGAAGTTCTTTGGCATGTGAACTGCTTAGCTGAACGGGTAGATGAAAAAGAATGAAATATTGTGTAATCACTTTGGGCAATTTCTTTATCCTTATTCTGGGAATGGTCTGGTTAATTAGCATGCTTTAAACACAACATTTGGCTGTCTGATATGCACAGCTGTACACTTTGTGCTCTGCTGGTGATCCAGCTACACAACATGCCACACTCCAGCTGCTTTCTGTATACTGGTAGAAGCAGTATCTTTACTGTTACATTTCTTTTTCTTTTTTTTTTCTTTTATTTTTTATACTTTTTGTTTTCTTCTTAACTTAATAATTATAATTCACAAGCCAGGAACCTGAATTGTCACATTTTAGCATGAAGTTATTTTACCTCAGGTGATTTTTCCAGAGATAATGTCTCATAAACAGTAGGATACAAAAGACCCTTATGAAAAAATAACTCTGATAATAAATCCTAGCTATAGGTAAAATGATACATCAAAGAAGATTCATTGGTATGATTTCATCGAGTCTAAACTAATTATTTTAATGTAGCCAGATTTCTGTCATTGCTAAGCTTTTGAACAGTTGAA
Organism: Nestor notabilis; assembly: GCF_000696875.1. NCBI lineage: Eukaryota > Metazoa > Chordata > Aves > Psittaciformes > Psittacidae > Nestor > Nestor notabilis. The sequence continues at coordinate 24,532 of NW_009924865.1, read as the reverse complement.
AGACTTTTAAACTGTTCCATAAGACGGAACGTGACCAGTGTGTCCCAGCTTTGAGAGGGTGTAATAGATGCACATTTTAAGTTGCAGAATCTCAGGGAACTGCTGGAGATACTCTCCCTAAGATTAAAGACTAGACCTAGCTATAGCAAAACTGTGTGCCAATCCAACTTCACACGTTTTGTGTTTCTCAGAAGGAGCTGGTTGCATACATCCATGGGTGTCCTCTCCAGGGAATTAGATGACAGCTATCTGTAACATTATTCATTCTACCAGTTTGAGGTTTTTTCTGTTATACAAATTTCAAGCTAGAAAAAGAGGAGCAGAAAAAGGGAAACACTACAGTGATAGGGTGCAAGGCTAAGGGTAGCAGTCTTGAGGCTGATGGTGACCTTCCCACAAGGAAGTTATACTCTGGCTAGTAATATATCATCTTTGCCACAAAATTGTTGTAACACTTCTGTGAACATACTGGCAGTGTTATTAATCAAACTGTTTATATATGGAAAGCTTTTATCCATGATACATTCATTTTCTTATAAAAATTGACCATTTTCCTCTGAGTGCAGTTTCTGATATACCAGAGGAGCACCTGCTAATTTTTCTTTTTCTAAAGAAGGGACAATTATTACAAACTCTATGACTGTAAAATTAAGGTTTGTATTTTATTTAAACAGTTTAAAGAAGTAAAGTCACATTCACAGAAAAAAAACCCCACGGTAGTAACTGAGCTACCTACCAGAAGTTATGAAATCTCCATCATCTTAAACAAGATAAAATTTCCTATGAAACATTTACACAATTAGATAACTGATAGTGAATTCCCAAGAAATGGCTAGGAAACCATGTTGGGCAAGGAATTTTTTGCTGAGAAAGTGTGCCTTTGAATCTTGTGCATGTAGGAGTAATATTTTTAGTTTAATTTTTGGTTACCATGAAATATCATTGCCACGCTGGACCATAATGTCAGCTTATAGAAAGTCTGTCTGTGCTTAGATTTAAACAATATTTTCAGGGTTTAAGATGGCCTCCTTGTGTGCCTCATTGCTTGTGTGTGGGCAGGTGTCACTCGGGCATAGGGAGAGCAGTGGAACAGTGGAACAGGAGTTGCTCTCCACCATGATGCCTGAGCTGACCAGGTTGCAGTGGCCCTTGGAAAGGGTGAGGCTGGGGAGAGCAGGGGAAGCTGGCAGGGCAGCTGCAGACAGTGCAGCCATGGCCTTGGGCATAGGATATGCCCTGTCCTGGTGCTGCAGTGCCTGCCCAGAGCAGACAGAGCTGATAAATAAAGTAGGGGTATGGATAAACCACTGAGCATGGCACTGGGTGGAAACTCCAAGGACTCTTGGGGTGGAGCAGAACCAGCTGGCATAGAGGCTTGGAAAGAAAGAAGAGCTTGACTCAGTTTTAGTCCAAGAAAATAGTTTTTTGCTTACAATCTAGAGGGATAAAAGTGCAGAGAAGAAAGGTCGGGCTGGTTTTACCTCTTGCTCCTAAGAGGAAACCTTTTAGTATAGTTATAAATGTCAGCTCTCTGGGCCAAGCAATAACTTACTATAACCAAGGGGTATTTAGAAACTTTGTAAGGGAAGTCTGGGACTCAGCCATACATATATGCACATCAGTTCATATATAAATTCAGTCATTCCTTGTACTTCCTTAGTAAGAATTTATTTATACTTCAAACCGAAGGTATGAGATTTATGACATTCAAGTGCTGGTTAGCTAGACCGTGTAGCAGCATGCCTGCTTTCCTGTGCCTGTGGAGCACAGCATTTCCATCCTTTCACCGTGCCTATTCATATTTTAGCTCCTCCCAAGACAGCGCCACAATTGGTTCCTGCTGCAAGGATGGATGCTGGCATGTAAGGACTGGCTTGCTAGCCTAGGCACTGAAATAAGAACCACAGCTCATTTCTCTATGGCAACCAAACATCTGTCCGACACAATAAAAAACCTTCACTCATTATCCGGTCCAGTTTTTAATTGAAGATTAGGAGTTAAAAGCCTTTAATGCTCCTTTTTGAATTCCCTGTTCCTGCCTATTCAGATCTGAGCACAGTAGTGCACTGTGGCAGAGCTCTGAAATACAGCAATTAGTCACACTGGTGATTATCTGAAAACAATAGTGATAGCTAGGAGCTGCTCACATGTTGAGTGACTTCTGAATGTGCCAGCCTTATGGAAGGTACAAGTCACTTTGGCCCTTAATGACCACTATGAGTTAGCCACTGGTGGGAAGGACATGTGCACCTGTGCAAATCAGTAGACAAGAAAGGCTTTACCCTGCCAGCTGCTAAATATCCAGGACTTCTGCAGCATAAAACTTTCTAAACAGGAATTAAATTCCTTGAAAAATCCGAGTCCTTTTAAAATCAACAGAGAATGAGGGCTGCCAGCATCTTACAGAGCAGGTAAACAATGGGTTTGTTTTAGACCCTAGTGGGACACAGCACCCTTCAGTGCTGGAGGAGGGAGGAAAGACATAGGTGAGCTGCTAAAGAGACCACCTTGAGCTGAGGTATCCATTGTTGTAGATGCAACCAAAGATAGTGATTCTTGCCTGATGCTTACTTTTTATTCTAAAACCAGAAAAAGGCTGCTTTTACAACCACTGACTTACTTTCTTCTCGTAAACAAACTCTAGAATCAGTTCGTTGTCACATGTATATCATTTCTTCAGCTGTTAAGTGTAATGTCAGATGATAATGAGTTGTTTATATATCACATCAGAAGTATGAGCTGCTTCAGTAATACCTGGTGAAGTATTTTTTGCTTGAATAAATGAGTTCTTGAAACCCAGGATGTTTTCATGTAGGTATCCTAAGCAATACAAGGGGTAGAAATAAAAACACTGAAAACCATAAAGGATACATCTAGGCCCATTCTTGAAGCAAACAGTTATTCTGAGTTCTCCACTGAGTCACCCTCAGGTTTAATAGACCTTATTAAAGTGTAACAAGGCATACAAAAACATTATACAGCTCCTGCAAAACTACTTACTAAAGCTGCAGACACTGGAAATGTCCTTTACTCTCCTGACTGGCTGCTTCAGACAGGTTAGTGAGTTGTTGACTCTGAGCTGTTGGATGGGGAGCTCACATGCCTTCCATGGAAAGGTCAAGTTTTATGCATCCATAGATGTCTGCTTAAGTCCTCTGGCCCCATTCTCTTCATACCTTGAGGCTTACCATAGCATTTAGGTAGATGCAACTTTTCATTTTATTTTTAAGAGGTGTTTTCCTTACTCACTTGGATGACTTTTGTGAAGCAGGAAGAAGAAAATTTTATAAGTTAATGAATTCTTGAAAAAACACATGCACCTACTTCCTGAAGATTAAAATAAATAATGTCTCTAAATAAATCTGATTTCCATAACATTGTTTTACTTTGCCTCTGACAGGACCTTCTTTGGTGAAAAATTAGGAAATCTTTCTCTTTGTCATCCTTTCAGGACAACAGCAGATTAGAAAAGTCTGGCTGTCCCATCTTTCTCTCCCTCAGGAACGATTCAACTTTCATTACCTAATTTGTTTATTATGCCAAGATAACACCATAGCCAGACCAAGTGTGGGATTTTTCAGGTATATGCACCCCTGTTCACAAAAACATTTTGAAATTTCTCTTTGTGTTTATGATACCTGTATTTGAAAGTATAAACCTACATAGCCTTTGAATTTCTTTCACACAACTCAAAGCACTCAACAAATTGCAGGTGCTGTTTGAGCCACTTAATTCTCACAGACAGTCTGTACTGAAAGTTTAAGAGATTCATATCATTTGAAATAGATTCTCTGGACTGGTCTAAGTACTGCTCATTATAAAGATCTGCTAATACCTGCTTCAGACAGGTTATTATTTATTTAAATTTTCAAGCAAGAAACCTGATATTTGGCTTGTTGAATTGACTTGGAAGTACTCACCTGGTCAAAGGCATAGACACTAAGTAAAGCTCTTCTTGCTTCCAAAGCTGTCTTTTATCCTTTCAGTATATTGTGAACTGCAGCTAAGTTTCTGTCTTTCTCTTGCTTCTTGTACTTAAATGCTGGAAAGTAAAAAGTCAAGAAATTGCTTCTTTAATTGTTTCTTTTCAACTACTTGATGTGCCTAGAGAAAGATGACATTTGGGGGATTATCTGTAATTTCCTGCTGGAATATTTCAAATGCTTCAACTATGGTGAGTTTTATCAGTAGCAAAATCTTAATTTTCTGTCTTATATTGGGGAAAAGGAGGCAAAAACCTGGCCCTGCTGGCTTTACTGGGAACAGCCCTACTCCCAGGAGCTCACCCATCATGAGTCTGCAGGCCATTAAGATCTTTGCCAAGAAAGGGGTTCAGAGCTCAGGACAAAACCATACCCCAGTCTAGGCTGAAATGAGACTCCCCTTTCCTTCCTTCTGCCCTCATTTTTTTTTTGACTGTTTAAGGAAAGACAAAGCCTCTGCAGGCTTTCTCCTCAAATTTGCTGGAAAATTGCTGGAGTAGTCAAATCTGGAGATAGACATGTGATTTGGCAAAAGAGAGACATTCCCCGACACTATTAACATTGATAATAAGCTTTAACAGAGTTTTTTGGCTGTGTGTTGTCTTGGCAATTTAAATTGTTTGCCTTTAAGCTTAAACTCCTATTGCCTCCCAATCAACATCGCTTTTCCTATATTTGGCTTGAAATTGAAATCCCTTCTTTTTGTGCTGGAGCTTATTTCTGTCAGTCATTGTCAGTGCTGACCAAAATTGAATCTGCTGACGAGCTATACAAGTGTTCTGTAAAGAAAAGGAGGTTGGCATAACTTTGCCATTATAGGCATGGTTGTATTATGGATCTGTGTTTTTAAATGAGGAGTATGTGTTCATCCAAGCTGTCCAAGATCAGTCAAAAATTAACAAATGGAATGAGTCTGGTGTTTTGCAATCTGTTACTTCTTAAAGGCAGGTAAGTGTAGCAACGAAAGATACTGAGTGGTGTAGTAGCAACTATTTGCGCATGAACTAGCTCCTGAAGGGATTGTACTGATACTCGGAGCTGTTTCTCTGATGTACCCTAGCCTAAACCCTGGTTAAGGAGAGGACTAAGCCATTAAAGAAGACAGTATTGTGATGGTGTTCTCAGAAATCAGAGAATGAGACATTAAAACAGGAGTAAACTAAAGTCGTTAAGATAAGCAAGCTGAAGTTCTGTATGGGATCAGAAAGGCTGGTGGAAGAGACTTCTTAAGGCAGCACAAGAAATGCATTCTCTCTTGCTCTTTCTCTTAATCTCATCAGCTGGCTACTAGTAAGAATTAATTTTCTTTCTTACAATAAAGATCTATTGTGTCAATAAAGCAAACCTCTGCCTTCTATCATCATGCACAGCACTCAGTTTGCTAAGCTAGCCATAGATAAACTACACAGGACAGTCAACCTTTTAAAGCAATTAGTACTGAATTACAAAATTTTTCTTGTGTTATCAGTTAGCGTGAATATACACAAATATGGTTGTCCTTAAAAATCTGTGAAGTGGGAAATAAGCCTTTAGAGAATCTTAAGGTTTGTAACCTTGGTGGGGGAATACTGACTTAGAAAATAGCATAAGATTGGGAAAGTAGATGTATAGGCGAGGTTCTTCTTTCTGGTCAGACAAAGGAATGGCCATTATTTAGTTCATAAAAGGATTCTGAAACATATTAGCATAATTAGGGGTACAATGCTGGGCCAAACTTTGTTAGCTACACTAATGCCACCACAGCAAATTCAGTTAGATTTTTACCAGAAGAGATTCTCAGTAACGTGATGCCAAGTACAAATGGAAAATACATTTTCCTCCATTAAAAAAAAAAAAAATCATTCCAAATATTTTGATGGTGTCATGACAAAAGCAGCTGCAGTCTAAAACTTTGCATGTAAATAGTCTTAATGAGGGGAAGTGCCTTTAACAGATGGGGAGCTGCAAAATTTTTAAGGAAAATCCTCAGCAAACTTCATAGGCATCTGCTAAGAATTTAGCAATAGAATGGATAGATCCACCCATTTTGTGAGAGGGAGGGACAAGGATTACTGTTCTCTCCTGCAACCTTGCTGTTTTGTGGTTTCTACTAAGGGAGAAGGCAATTGTAAGCAGCAGACTCTTAGCAACAAGTTGAAACCATTACTGTCTTGTTATAGCCCTGGTAGTTGCTATGTATCTAGCCTTTCTTGTCAGGAAATGGATGGCCCTATTTATATCAAAAGTTGCTATTAAAATATCAGAAAATGCAAGGTCACCTATAAAATGAAATTCTTTGGTAACAAATAAACCAAAATGGACAAACACGGGTTTATAAATAAAGCAATGCTGGAGGAAGATTTCTGCCACGTCTACCATGAATGCATTGGCCGCATCCTCGGCGGTCAATGGTGTTTTGTGTTTCCAGAAGGTTTTGAATGTTTCCTGGAGTGAATAAACAAAACACCTGCAGTCAAGAGAAATTCTTCCAATGGAGTATTCAGATGGCAGCTTTTGACATTGGGGGAGAAATTTTTCCCTATGATATACCAAATGCTGGTTCCTAGGAAGACATTTTTTCTGTGTGATGGCAGAAAACCTGAGCCGTGTTTTCACCCACACCTTCCAGTACCTGTATGGCATCAGCAATCACATCATATCCAGGCTGGAGCACAGATAAGGTAAGGCAGTGCAGGCAGATGTGTGGGTTTGTGCAATCCAGACTTTCAGGTAAACTAGTGCAGTGTACACAAGCCTGGGCTTTCACTAATACTGTGTCTGTCACTAGAAACTTGTTCATTATTTGCCTTCTGTTAAATAAAGCTCTTCTTATTTCTTCCAAGTGCTTGTGCTTACCTCAGAAAGAGTTTTGAATTTCCTGAAGGGTTCAGAGGTTGTGAAACCCTTTTCTGAAAACTCAGACCTCACTACTCTAATTAAATCTTTCTTCCTATGTCAGCCATTCTTTAATAGACATTGAGTCATTAACCTCGCTCTTTTTCTTTTACAATGTGAAGAAAACCCTCCAGCCTCAAATGTAAAAAAGTATTTCTTCTGAAGCAATGATGAAAGGATCTTACTCTTTTCCTCAGTTGTGGTGGAAAGAATGGTAATTTTGGATCTCTGTGGCATAGTTAGATCTGCTAATTATTAAATTCTTTCAAATCACCAATGACTTTGTTTTCCTTTTTCACTTATTTATTTTAGTGTAACTTAGATGTCTGATGACTTCTCCATCTGGCTTCATGTAAAGGCTGGGTTCTTATATTTAATGCTTTATGGAAGCGCTTGGGGGAGAAGCAGCCTGTCTCCTTCTCTGCCCAGCTCTATGTCCTGAAACACCTTTGGCAATTCAGGCTACCATTCACTTTACACTCATTGGCACATTACTGTCACAGAACAGCAGGATCTGCTCACTTCCAAGCAAGGATCCTATAGCAAGTAGGACATGCTCATTAAAGCTGAAGTTGCTAAAGGAATACAGTGGCTTTACCAGGTACTGCCTATGAGCTGACCTGTAATAGCTCTTCGCATGTACGTTCATTACTGATGGATGCTCACTTTATTTATTTTTGTGTAATAATTGATACCTCAGTAGAACTATTGCTATTCATGAAGCCAAGAATACAAACATGAAGGTTAGGTAAAGGCTTTCTTCCATTTTGGTGTACCAGTTTGCCTGAATGAGAACTACAAGATGAAAGCTTGCTTTCTCCTGCAGATATAATCTGATCTCTGGTTGCTTTCACACTGGACAGTTATCTAAACGTGAAAGGAGATGTGGTACCCAGTTCAGAAAGCCAGTGTAAAGTCCTCTGTGTCACTTGGATCTTGTGAGTGCCATGCCAGGACTGGGAGCACAAATGGAGCAGCAGCAGAGAAAATAGGTTTGGAGACAGCATTGCTGCATAGCTCTATTCACAGAGCAGTCAAAGGGCTTAGCCCGGAGAAGGCCATTGGAGTCTGTCCACGGTTGTCACTGGGATCCAGATTGTCAAAACCTTGTGTACAGCCCCTGATGTTGTAGCATCTGTCTGGCATGTGAAAATAAGCAAGTCCTCAGCAAGCTTCTGGCTTATAGGAAAAAATGATACAATTCACTGGGAGCTTTGCAAAAAACAGTTGTGACAGAGAAATGGCATGGCTTGACTCCTGTCTGCCAAGACAGTTTGACTTAGGTTGCCTTTTGCAACTTCTGAATTTTCTATGTGTGGACATGTGACACAATATGCCAAAACAGTATATCCCAGCACTGAGAGGTTTCTGACTTGTACCTCACAGCTCAGAAATTCAGCTCAATCATAATTTGCAGAAAAATTAGAAGTGATCAGAGTGTAGTTTAAAGCTATAAGTAGTTGAAATACTGTGGTGACTCTTTGCTTCTGTGCTTTGTAAATTTTGCAGCATTTGTGGCAAGATTGCAATTTTTCCATTGCACTATTGCTTTTTGAAATATCTCGTACAGTGGTAAAAGGAATATTTTAAAACACAGTCACTGTTACCATTATAGGTGCATATTAATTAGGGTTCAGAATCAACACTTGAACTTGGTTATATATTTTAGTCAAACATTGACTGATTGTGTTTCAAGTTGAGATCATCCTTTTAAAGTCAAAAATGTCTTTCTAGTTTCTTCTACATATATAGAGTCATGGTAATCTAACATCTAAGGACATGGAAGCAAAAATTATTCTTTTTTGTATATTCTCAGTCTTGTATCATTCTTGTACAGCTAAGCTATGACAGTGAGGCATTTATTTCAATACATTAAACTTATTTTTGTCCTCATAGGTTTATGTCAGAATAACATTAAAAATTCGAGAAAGAATTCCAGTTCATACATGATTTTTCTTACATTTATTTATGTTATAGTACATTGTAATCCACAGGAATTTTCCTCTCCCCTTGGCTCTATATAAGTTGGACTTTGAAATACATATTAAATGCCAGTTAATTAGGCGTAAGTTGTATAAATGTATGTGTTTGGGAGAGAGGAGAGCAAATTCCAAAGCTCTGTTTTAAGCAGCTCGCAGCGAGCCCTTACCATAAGGTCATCTACTGGCAACAGAACAACATGACACAAGCCTATTTAGTCACCACCGATCACCTCATACAATATCTGGGGGGGGGAGGAGGGGAGGGAGGGACGTGGTGGAGGAGGAGATCAACTTTACGTCCCTAGAAATGGAATTCAAGGTGTGCAATTCAATGTGCTAAGTGCAGATTTACCCAGATTTGAGGAAAATTCTATGTGGGGCATTAAATCTTCCTGGAAGATAAAGGGGTAGAGGGGAAAGGAGAGGGAGGAGGAAGTGTTGCATATTGGGAATAGTGTGAAAACCTAACACTTCCCTCTTGGCCCCTTGACCTGCAGAGGTTTTTGAGACAGATCTCCAAATCCTGCTTCTCTTGGAAAGTCACTAATACAGCTGTGAAGCTCCATGCTCTTCTGTGTAGAAGGTGGGCTCTCCAGGGACATCAACAGTTCCCACCTGTGGATTTCTGGGCCATGAAGAGCAGGTAGGATCTGTCTTCATTTATTTCTGCTCTACAATACAAAGATATGTACAAGCAAGGTCAAATCCTTGTTTAGCTATAGCCATTTGAGATTTCAAGCAAACACTGATCTTTCATCAAAAATAGATAGAATGGGTGACTAGATAGAATTTGATCCACTTTATTTAAATCAGCCCAAAAGTACTTACTGGATTCCATGTTTCAGTCCAATTATTTTTCTTTCCACAAGGCTTATGGGGAATATAGAAGAATGAAAATGGAAACAAATGTAGATTAGACAGGTCTTTGGAGTTTTATTTGTTTTCATTTTAGGATTTGCAGAGGCCAACTTTTCTTCCTGGTAATCCCTTATTATGGTTGCCTTTGCTGGTCTTAAATTGATGACTCAATACTGATAGCACTCAAAGGCAGTGAAAGATCAATACACATGGGTCTTTTTCAGTGCCCTCCATTACTTTTTGTGATTTATTTCTCTCTTAGCTAGCCTATGACTAAGCCTTTTGGATTGAGTTTATTGCATGTCTACTTTGGCAGCTCAATAATTGAGAATTTTGCTAAAGCAAGAGAAATAAGATTTGAAAATACGTTATCTAGAAGGCTACACTTGGTTTGAAACTCTCCTGAGTTGCTGCAAACTTCCTTGGAACAAATAATTTTGCCTCTGTTAAAATATTGTGGAAGTTAAAACTTTAAGCCTACCTGAGGAAAACTTCGCTCAGGGACATTTCCAGGGCTTGTGATGCACTAGCAAGAATGACATGGCAAAGCTGGTAGATGACTAGTAATGATGATCAATGAATCTTAGCTATGATGAGCAAAACGTTTTAGGGTAGAATATGGTGCTTGTGGTCTACTAACAGTGGAGGGTTAGATACCCAGTACTCATACCGCTGGGCAAATTAATTATACCTCTGCACTTGTTAGAACTAAATACACCAGAGTGGAATGGGTCAGAGTAGTATAAACATTAGTGACTATTGTAACATCTAATTAGCATGTTGTAGTGATAATATTTGCAATGAGAGCTGACACTCATCTTATTAGACACTATGCAGAAAAATGACAGCCCAGTTTTTACTTTAGTTAAGCAAGCTGTTTACATTAGTGTCTGCTGCTTTAAACAGTTTTTAAGTCTAACAGCATTTTTGACAAAAATGATGTTAACAGATCTAAACTCATGAAGAAAACTGTAAAGATAAAACTTTTTTTGCTGAATTGTTGAGGGAGAGGTAAAGCTGGCATACAACTCCCACTTAAAGAGTCTTGCACATACCTCAGTGGGCAGAAAATCAGGGCAATGATGAGCTATCTGATAGATGAGGAAGAGTTTAGGCACTATCAGCTTCCCAAGATTAAAGGTACTGGAGCCTCAGTTCCAGAGACAGAGAAAACCCATCTCCTCATCCAAACTGGCAGCTCCTGAGTTTCTCTTCCCTTGTGCCAGTAACTGATCCTGCTGTGATGTCAGTTAAACTTCTCTCCAGTTTTAACAACTTGTTTAAAAAAAAAATAAATAAAAGCTATAAAGAGCTGTTGACACCTCAGAGACATCTCTGGAAAACTTTGTGTTTTGAAACGGTTTTGCAGATGCAGTATTAGAAAGGCTTCTGCCTTTTCCACATGGTTTCTGCATTTTATTTACAAGTGATACCTGCACAGAAATATGATCATGTTTCAGAATGCCATTTTCTTCTTCTGCTTTCTTCTTTGAAATCCTCACTTTCCAGCTGAATACATAGACATTATGTGAGTGGCTCCATTGTGTCATCAACTGCAGCCCACTCTAATGTGTTTATAATACCTTCACTGAATACATTTTTGAATAGGCATACCTGTTAGAGAGAAGGCTATAATCTTTTTTTAATCATGGTATCTATGTTAGTATAATGCCGGTATGGCTACAGTTGTATCAGTATGAAGTATGCCTCTGCCTATACAGCCATGAAATATTCTGGTAAAATAATAGCTATAGCACCACCAAATTGTACTTTTTTGACAATATCATTGTGATTGATGAGGTAGATCTGCAAAAGAGATTCAGCTTTCTGGGCGGATGGAGATTGCACAGGCTTTATTCTTCCCATGATCAAGAGAAGTTTGTTCTGAGAATTTTGTTCTTCTTTTCCATGACTATAAAAAAATAACAGCTTTTCAATAGAGTGAACATTTCACGTATGATACAAGCACAACCACAAGAAGAGGACCCCAGAATATAAGGCAGTAATTCATCACACACATAAACGGGCACTGCTGAGAAAGGACTCATATTCCCTCCCAGTACCTGGTCCTGCCCCTATCCTCTATCCCATCTCATGCCAGCTTGAGCCTTCATGGCTGAGCAGTGAAGAGAATCAAGACACTCACTGGGCTGGGTAACAACTGCCCCTTCTGCTTCCAGCATTAATTTTCACCCACTTAGGTTCCCTAATGCAGAGCAGGAGAAGCTGGTGGGTAAGGAGGTGAGGACTGCCCTAAGGAACACAGCTAGCTCAACCTGCACCTCTAGCCATGGTTCAGAGACTCAGGTGGGAAAAAAAACAACCCAATTTAGTCACTGAAATTCCTGAAATTTCAGAAAATATATTGTATTTCTTCTGTAGTCCAATCTGTCTTTGCAAAGGTAGTGGTCTGGACACAGAAGCTGATAATTCACAATTGTCATTAGTAAAGGAAGAAAAGAAAATGTATAAGCAAGGTTTGGTTTTAGGAAAATTAAAAGATCAAAGACAAATAAAAGGAAAAATGAAATCTTCACATGAAAGTAACTTGCATGGCTTTCTAGTGGCTTGGGTGGTCAGCACACATGTGAGTTCTTTCTATAGGCTTTAGTACAGATGAACGCACCATGTGAATCATCACGTGTTTGGACCTGTTGAAGATTTAACAGTAATGTATTTTATCAATATTTAGAACAATAAATCCTACCCCTACTACATATACCATGAACAAATTAAATAAAAAATGAGAATTTTATAAGATAGGTTGTTAGGTTTTGTGGTTTGCTTTTTTGGGTTTTTTGGGTTTTTTTTTTCCTAAAGCAAGATGATGTCATACCTCAAATTCTGATCTGTACCCAGGTTTTCTCCCGCTGAGAGTGAGAAAAAGAGGATGAGATTGGTTGAGTTTGTTGCTCTCTTGCAGACTTGCAACGAGGTTTTTCCCAGGAGCTATTAATCCTTAAATCTGGATGAAGAACAGAAAGGAAGATTCTGGTGTACGCCTTTTTCTACTATTAAATGAATAATTGTAAAAATTAAAACAAAACAACAAACAAAAACATTTCCAAGGTTTAACCTGTATTGTCTGATTGCTCTTTACAAGATCTTGTGTGCGGCAAATTGTTCACTGAAAAGGACTGAAGTTTTTCCTAATCTTTGTGACTGTAACAAAATACAAATAATGGGGGTGACAGTAGTCTGCAAATATTTCTCCTGAAATGAAAATAGACAATTTGGAAGCTCCTCTATGATGTTGCTTAAATCACAGTCATATTTCTGTAATAAATGCCTTGAAAATATTACACTTGCTTTTTAATGCCAGGGAAAATATCTTTTGGTATACTATATATAAAAGCCTTATTCTCTTAATTTAAATAAATAAACAATACTTTACTCTTTGCAAAATCATTCATTAATAAAAAAAATGTATTTACATACTGGTGTTTACAGTTATAACCTCTTACAGTAAATTAAATGTTTGTCTAGTGCACTTGTGAAGAAAATTTATAATTACTTCTTTTATTTGTTAATTTGCATATTTAATTAAAAGTCAATCCTACAGTTGTGGTTTAATTCCTGAAGTCAACCAGATTTTCACGTTATAGACATATTGCAATCACAAATACAAAATAATTATTACATGTAAGACTTTGAATGATATAACCAGGTTAAAAGAGGCTCTTTTTCTTTTTTTTAGAAGACTATTGATTTTCTTACAAGAAATTGGTTATTCATTAATCTAAAATTATTATGATGTTATCGAATTAACAAAATGCATTTTTTCCTGCATATAGTAAGATTTCTAGGCATGTATATGATGACATAAAGAAGTCACAACAGAAAAATGAAACTAAAATCCAGTTGCTATATGTATCTTTGTTTTGAATTCTTCTATGTGTTATTCTCTTACATGATAAGACATTCCCTCTTTTTCTTCTTCCTACATTAGTAAATCTTGGTCCACAGACCACGAGAGCTTGTTCCAGCCTCTAGTCATGATGTGTTGTTGTTGTTATTAGTCAAACTGCTATTCAAAGGTATACCGATGCTAGCCTTATTACCAGAAATCTGTGGCGCAAGCTCTGTTTCACACATTACCATCAGGTTGAGGAAGCCTTATTTATGGACAATCTCATGAAAAGTGATGAACTGCAGTCAGTTATTCATTCACCCATTCAAGGTGAAAGAAATTCCTTTTACATAATTTTTAATTTGTCTGTGAAACAAAGGACCTTCTTCCTAGCTACCTCTATAGCCATCTTCACCTTCTTTCATCTAGAAAGCAGCCTCTGGCACTGGCTTGTTAGCTGCTTTCTTCTTGAGCCTTGTCCCTGGCTTAAAAAACCTTCTCCAGGCTTAAGATCCAGGACAAGGGGTAACTTTTATGCCACCGGCTGCAAGGTCACTTTCCTACTAGTCACACATACTAGTCTTTCTAAAAAACCCAGCCTCTGAGAGACAGACACCACAGCCTGCTCACCAAAGCATCTACTAAGTCATGGGCAAAATTCCCCCTGGAAAAAAGGCTCAGCAGAATCGCATGGTCAGCTCCCTGTACTCCATCATGGTGTAGGTTTCTGAGTTACGAATCATCCCATGGGAGATGGGCACATACAGGGACCTTGGCCCAGCTGCAGATCATGCCCCATTTAACCCACAGGAGGCCTTTGTGTGGGCAGTGATGACTGCCAACCACCTTATCTTCTCACAGAACATGCATTTTCATGGAAAATAGGAGGGTAAATTTTTTTCTTTTAATAGCCAATCTTTTCAGTGTTTACATTGGCAAATGGGGTTTAATGTCATCGATGAGCAGGGTTACATCAAGGAAAATCCTGATTCCTGTTTCTCGGAAACACTCCATGAGATCCCATATACTGTCAAGCTGCTGGAGAAAGCAGAGAAGAGCATATAATGACATGAGTAAGTGTGCTAAACCACTGCGCTGCCAGCAGTTGCTGTGTCTGGGCTCCCAAGTGAGCTCTCGAGTATACACCTTGGCTGTCTTCTAACTCCATGTTGGCATGAGACTTGAGTACACACTGGTCCCAAGTGCCCTGGTTTCCTCAGAAATTAAAGCCCTGCGACAGACAGGAGCCTTATTAAGCACCCAACTTGGCCTCAGTCTGGACAACTGGAGGAAACCTGGTCCATGGGATCTGCTATAATGCACAGCTGGAGGTTAGTTTGGGTTGTTTTGGGGTTTTTTTTTTTTCCCTGAAAGAGAGAGGTTGAGAAAAGCTCAGTTCTTGTCTGACACAAATCACTGTGTCTTCACTGCTTCTAATGGGGCTCATCTGATTTAATTTAGCTAAGGATCTGGAATACTGTTTAGTTGCTGTAAAAGTAATCTGCAGGATCCCTGTATAGAGACGGATACTGCACCTCTGTACATGGAGGCAATGTATCGTACAAAACAGTGATAAACCCTAACCAACCAACATGAACACACATTGCATGGATGGCTATTGATACAATAGTAAATACTGTGGCCTTTGACTTGTATTTCACTAAAAGTTTATTTTACTGCTCTAATATGCCTTTGATGTAGCTGTAAATTTATTTTACTTTTTTCTTTGAACATAAAAGTTAAAATACCAAGAAAAAGCAACCGTGTAAATTTCCTAGAATTTGCTTTGCAAAGCTGCTATTATGGAAATGCAGAAATTGTCCTTTAAGAAGCAAGTACCATCAACTTTAAATTCAAAAGTTTGTATTTGTGTAACATAATGAGGAAAGTTGCCAGGTTTACGATACTGTTTCAGCAGTGAAATGAACTCCCACTTTCCTTCCACTGTGCGTGGTATAACCTTCATGTGTTTTCTGTATCAGGATGAGCTCAGTGCATTCCAATAGCACCCAAGCATTTTCATCTAAGAAAAGTAATGGTGGTGTAGGTGGTACCTTTAGTTTCAGTTTCTAAATCTCTAGAAAAACTAAAGCAATTTTCTTTTTTTTTCCTGGCTGTTATTTTTAAATAGGTTATTTTGTTGCCATCTTAAGAACACTGATAAATACAAAACTTCATGTTCTGATAAAAATCCCATTTCACTCTAAACTAGTGTATCGATAACAAGGAATATTACATGAACACTTTGCAAGTTTCATATGCTCGTGTTTTCAGCAGCACTTGTGCAAGGTATTTTTTGTATACAGAATCCCATGACCTCTTACACATATGAAAATTTCAGCAGCTTTGAGAAATTAAGGAAATCTTTTTTCTATTTTTTTCACTCTGAGCACTGAGCAGAGCACTGAGGAGAGTTTTCCATGATTTTGTAAGTAAAGGTTAAATTCTGAGTCCAGCATCCAGATTTGTCAAGCCACTGTCTGTGTTCATAGAATGGTTCCTTAAAATATTTCACTGCATGTTCACTGTGTGTTCATACCACAGTTTTAAATATGCCTAATTCACTTTTGAGGCTTAGTTCTCTGTTTTAGAAAGTGTGAAATTAGTTGCCCGTAAAAAAGGAGAAGGACCATAGCTAGAATTTACTTAAAATAATGCAAAGCAGGAAGGCATAAATTAGCTATAATTATTACAAGAGTTAACTAAGGTATTTTTAATGTGTGCTTATGGGGTAAAATAGTGCTTCTGTAACTTACAGTATAACTTACAAATAAATCAACACTGATTACCAGTTAAATAACACCAAACAAACGTTACAAAAGAACACATCTGTTACCACTATTCATGGGTCCCTCTGAACTATGCACCCTCAGTCCAGGTAAGAAAAATGCAATCTACATGCAAAGAATGTGGCAGGATATGGCCATTTGTCTCTTTATCTCTATCAAATTTGTAGTGACCTGTGAAATGAGAAAGTTGAGGGTGGTGCTCAAAAAACTTCTGGGAATGCTGTGCATAGCCCCTCCTGTGCATTTTATATGAAGATCTGTGCATTGTACTAAAAAACCTACTCCCAAAACAACCTACAACCACAACAAAAAGAAAGAATGCAAGAAAACTGAACTGTTTCTTTCTTTCATATACTATAATCTTCAGTCTGAGCTTCTGAGCCTGCTGCTGTTTTAGTTTAGCTCATGTTCCAAAATTTCTGCTTTTTTTTTTTTTCTTTTTGTTTTTCTCCCACTACCTGGATGAAATTTGAACATAAAAGTTAAAATACCAAGAAAAAAGCAGCTGTGTAAATTTCCCAGAATTTGCTTTGCAAAGCTGCTATTATGGAAATATAGGCTTCTTGGTTTGTTTTTTTTTCAGTAGTGCACTGATTTTGTGCCATTTCACCATAACAAAAGGAGAGTGTTTTGTACTTATGATCTAAACCTTCTATATCTGTAGTGGAAAAGATCATTTACATGAAGACAGAAAGAAAGGCTGAGGACAAAAACAACGAAATCTCTCCACCTACTTAGCAACACCATTAAGTTTTGTGGAAATGAACTGGAGGCAAATTCTCAGACAAGCAGAATCCCAGCATATGCAGGGAGAGCTAGCCGTGGCTCCAGTGGGTTGGTGAGACCCCCAAGGCTTCCTTACACAGCTTACAGATGAGACAATATCAAATTTTAGCACTCTGTAGAGGTATTGAGCTGCTTCTGATAATGGTAAAGAGCAATGACAGGAAGAGGGTAAGGTTGCTGCACAACACCCCAAAGTAGGTGACAAAGTGACATGGGACCTAGTCCATGTCAGGGCATTATTGCATCTGCTGGTGTTGGCAGGCTTCAGTGTCAAGCTCTCCATGGGACTAGACACTGCTTGTTTTTTCCAAAAGAAGTTACTCTTTCAAAAGCTTTTTGTAGGAATAAACCATTCATCCCGAATTTCAGTCTTTATGACTTGCAATAAGGAGTAAGGAAAGTGACGCCATTTTTTAATCTGCTGTAAATATATCCTTAGAGCATTTTCCTGTTTTTTTAGAATGTGATTACAGACTCTTAACTTGATTTCAGCAAGTTTTTTCTTGGTCCGAACCGCTTCCTTTAAAAAACAGCCTGTACTGATTGCTTGTGAATCAGTCCTTTTCTTGCCTTTCCTGCTCAGATGAATTGTACTTTCAGCTTTTTCATTTCTCAGTGTATGTAAGTGTCAAATTATAAGCTTTTATAAAGAAGCTTATCCTCTGTGACTCAAATTCAAACTCCTAATTTTTCAAGTTTTGGTTTCAAGGATAGCCCCATGCTTAATTCACCTTTTAATTTTCACCTCCCCCAAATTTTGTATGTATTTTCCAGAAGAAGAGAGTGGTGTTCTGGGCATCACCTGGATTTGCTGGAGGAGAGGGTCCATTTTAAAACATAGCAATTGCTGCACTGCTACAACCTGACAATGGATCACCTGGGCAGCCAGTTCTGGTGGGGTACAAAAACTTTCAGGTCTTTGAAGAAATCAGAGGACAACATACATTGTGAACAAAAAAGGTTTTTACTAGTTCATTAATAAATCCTTTTCTATGATAATAATTTTGTCCAACGACAAAAAGGTAGGGAAAAATGGGCAGTGCACTAAAGAACTTGAAAGTGCTATTCAAACTTAGATATCATACCATTTTAGTTTAATTAGTAGTCAAATGCAAGAATACCATAGCAGCAAGGTATTGCTCATACACAGCACTTTCTGTACTTTATGTACTAGTTAGCCTC
Organism: Nestor notabilis; assembly: GCF_000696875.1. Classification (NCBI taxonomy): domain Eukaryota; kingdom Metazoa; phylum Chordata; class Aves; order Psittaciformes; family Psittacidae; genus Nestor; species Nestor notabilis. The sequence goes on along the minus strand of NW_009924865.1, from coordinate 6,228 downwards.
TCAACTTTCTGTGCAAAAAAGAGAAGGGCAGTTGGAGCAAGAAAAAGCTACAACCACAGTGAGGATGTTTAAATGCTTTGAAGAATATAAAGGATGTGGATGTGGTTTATACATATGAAGCCTGTGATATCTGCAGCTCATGATGGAAAGGATTTCTGTTAGTTTTCTGCTTGGGACTGAGGAATAGAAACTGTTACAGGTGAGCCAAACTGCTAAATGAGAAGAAAACACACGAAGTAAATGAAGCAGAAACACTTTCCCAAGCAAGTGATCAGTCTGCCTCCACATGCTGAGCTGGCTGAAGGCTCCTGCATCCCCTCCACGGGGCCAAATGATAACACCTAGCAATCAGCCTGAGAGTCAGTTGATGAAGTGATAAATCAGCAACATTAACAAGATTCAACAGGGAGGAAAATCCATTTTACTCTGGTGCTTTCTCAAACAGTAAGAAATACAAAACGGTTTTAAGCACTGAATTAAAAGTGTCATTGAGCATTAAAATGACCCACTTCTTTGGTAGCAAAGCAATGCTCACCATTCGAGTGGAAAGGTGGGAGGAGCACTGGACAAGCTCTCCAGTTTGCCAAAGGAGGGGCTCCAATTTTTATGGGAGTGGAATTGAACATTAAGCAACTTCGAGACATCCAGCTTTGGATGCCATAAATATTGAAGTAACAGTGAGATGGAGACACATAATGCCTTCAGTCTGAAACTAGTGGAAACTTAAAGACTAGACATAATGTGGGCCAATGCTGAGCCTGAAGAATACTTTATCTTAGGCCGAGTGAGGACACATTAAGATTGGTTCAGGAGGAAGATTTAAGTGGAACAAGGAGCAAGAGAAGCTAAAAGGTAGCATGTTAGTATTTTAAAGTATATACTGTACTGTGTCCACATAAGATTTGAGTTTGATCTTGGCTAGGCTTTTATAAGGCAATAAATTTCTTAATTGGCACTTTCAGTAAGTTTTATTTGCTCATAAAGAAGTGCATTTAGATCTGAACTTCCCAGTACAAATCACTTTTCTGCAGCCCCACGGCAGTGCTTGTGGCAATCTCAGAGTATGTCGGTAGGCATACTATAAATGTATTGCCTGAGTCAAGGATTTTCAGACAAAACAGCCCCTTCTCCCTCTCCCCAGGCCCTATGGAAAATACATTAAAGTCTCTTGTCTTGAGATGTGCTGCCGTGTCTGCTGACTTCCGAAAGCGACTGAATTTGACTAGATTTCGCTGAGTCCTATGGGGCTGCAAAGTGATAAGAGTAAGTTAACTCCATATATTCATACTGTTTATTGGAGGAACATTGATGTCTAGGGGCTACAATTCCCCGCATGCAACACCAGGACCCTTCTCAGTTGAACACAGAGTTGTTTTTCTGTCTGTTAACAGTGATGTGACTTTATTTCAAGGGAGGACCTGGGTGCAGCCAGTGTCAGCCCAGTGTTCCAGGTATCTTGGTAGGGGGTGTAAGAGGGTCTTGCAACAAGCACAGTGGCTTTCCTTGCATCCCAACACAGCTCTCTTCAATCCCACATGTAAACAGACAGCGGCCAGCTGGTGATTTTGGATCTGAGCTTGCTCTGTCATAGCACACACGCAGCTGGAAAGCTGTCCACCTATGTTACGCTGGTGCAATAAGGGTCAGAGAAGAACTGCAAGACTTTTAATTAAAAAATGCACGTACTGAAGTTTTCCCTTCCTGTGGATTCCTTCATGGGCTGCAAAAGAACTGCAGCTCTGCCTCCTGTGAGGGCTTGCAGAGCAGAGCAATGCAGCAAGAGATTTTTGGTGTTGCAGGGAAGGGGTCTTACCGATTCTGACCCTAGTTGCATTGTGCAGATCTCTTTCAGTCCTTGCTACCAGCTAAGTCTCCAACTGGCCCAAATTTTCTCTTTCAATGGAAAGATCCCTATAAGTCAAGTTTTATTTAAAATGTATGTTTTAACACCACATATGCTTTCAATTTTTATAAAAATGTATTGGCATATTTATCCTATTTTACTTGCTCCATGGCTCTCTTCAAGTCAAAGCTTTCTTTTTCCAGAAGAAGAAAAGCTGCTCATATCATCATCTGCTCTGTGCTAGAGCTGTTGACTTTTTTTTATATCTTGTCTCAATGACTCTTTGTGGCTGTGTGCAAATTTCATTTTCTAGTGCAGTAGTCCTGATGTGCCCTCATCTCCCTGTTCTGACATTCATCTGCTCTGCTTCTTTAAGCTTTTTGCTGTGTTCATATTATCACTTTTAAATATACTGTGCTCCCTTTTCCTTTCTTTTGGCTGTCTTTTCAGAGCAATTGATGGTCCCAGTTTTGATTACTGGTATCTGTGACTGGTCATCTTCTGAAAGAAAGAGGAGACAAATGTCATCATGACAAATGACCTCTGAACTCCATGTGTTTGCCCCACAGACTCTGCTGATCTCTCAAAATCTGTGTTAATCCTCATAAAAAAAGCCATAGTCCAGAGCCACCTGGAGCCCTGTATCTTTTGCTTCTGTTCACAGCTTCCTCCATATCACTCCCTGTGTCTCCTTTCATATACCCTTTCCTCTGACCTGTCTTGTCCTATGCCATTTGAGATATGAAGGGTGTTGATATTGCAGGAGATGGGTAGAAAAGCATTAACAAATCAGTGAAACCCTGTTTATTTCACTTTTTTCAGACTGTGCCTGTACGTGAAATTAATTGGACTACTGAGGGTAGATACAGAGCTTCAATGAGGACATTGCAGAGAACACATTTATTTCAGTATTTGCAGGGCTGTTTCCTATGATGTGACCTTTTAAAGCTTTTGTTTGAGAAAACTTAGCACAGCTCTGCATGTATTTTTAGGTTAGTTACAATATGCACTCCTGTGAAAGCATGAATGTGTGTCTGTTAAAGTCACTATGTATTAAAGTCTCACAAAAAATTCGGCACCCTCGCAGAAGTACGAGAGCCGGGGATTGAGCCCAGGGAAATGATACGGAGCTGCTCTCTTCAGTGATCTTGGCACAGGTCACCTAGCCAAATAGTTTCCTTATTAAGATAAGCAGATGAAGAGGCTTTCTACTTTTGCAGATCACCTGTCTCTTCCAAGACGGTTGCAAAACACCAGGTTTAAAATATTTTTGCATATTTTTGCATCAGAGCTTTAATCTTTCCTTATTGTCATGGGCACAATGACAGAAAATCTCAACGGTTTTATAAAGGTCACTGTGAATGTAACTTTTGCTGTCAACAGATAAACATGTTGGCTTGAATAAGGACAGAAGCTAACCTTTTAAATTACACCTTAGCGCAATTAATCCGTAAGTGAATGAAATTGTGCTGTGTTGCAATTCCTCCCCAGCAGTTTTCTTAGTCTCTTCTGGCCAGTGACATTGCTTCTCCTGCAAAAATCAAGCAAGTTCAGTGCAGTGGTAAACAGTCCTACTGAAGTCAGCTGGGACTAATCAATGCAATCACACATAGCGTGTTAACAAGTGTTAATAAAATTTAAGTCTAGGGTATTTACCACTTGTTCCACTTGCCAGGGTGGTTGCAGACCTTTTAGCTTGTTACTGTGGGGATAATGTCTGAGAAGCAAGATCTGAATAGCAACATGGGATTATTGAAGTGATGACATCCTCTGTGCCATGCAGTGAATCATGGTGCAGAGTTGCTCTGACTCTACACCACCAGCAGCAGCCACATCTCCAAGCTGAAGCACGCAGCATGCAAAACCAGCAGCCTGTGTCTTGTAGCTGCAAGGCTGGGTATTTCAGCAGTGCACAGCCTCTACTCATTCATCTCTGTAGCTCAGCAGCAAGTGCCCTGCTGACAGTGCCTGGGTGGCTGCTCATCATTCCTGCATTGCCAGTGCTACTGGGGTAGGTATCACACCATTAGTGACACATACAGGGAGTCTGGGCCTACAGCTCCAGAGATGCAATACTGAGAAAACCAGCAAATGTCTAAACCTAGCTATTCCCACACTCTCATGAAGTCTAAGTTTGGTAACTAAGAAGTACTGAGATGCTAGAAAGCTCATTCTATGCAGAAGCACCTTGGTTTGCACATAGTTAGACAGCTGGGCTCCAAGATAACATCTTATCCTATATTAGACAATAAAAGAAGGATCTGTAGCATGGCAGTGGCCCTGCTCCCTTTTCAGGTGCAAAGGAGGAGAGGACCCACCTTATACACAAATCTGGGCTTCTGTTACTTTCCCCTTCAGGAAAATGTTCTTGTTCTCATCTCATTAAAAAAAGAGCTTCAGCCACTGGGAAGCTGGGCTATAAGCTAGCCTGGATAGAAACTACTGTCTGCCTCTCCTCTTGAAAAGTTTTGTGAAAGAATATAAAATCTAGTTGATCCCCAAGTGAGCAAAAGCAAGAGCATACATTTGAGTGGCTGGATCACCAGAAGAGCAGTGCAGATGACCCATGTTCCTGCTTGCCAGGTCTCTGTATTTAACACATGCTGTTGCTGTGTTATGTGTACTGTGTGAGGAGTGCTATGTGCAGGGTTGCAATAACACTTTCACTACGGAGTCACCCCTGTGGCTCCAAGTTTCTTGAGAGCTCATGAGGAACTGGTCAAACTGTTGCTACAAGGCTCTTCAAAGGGTACTGGGGGAAAGAAAGAGCAACCCCTCTCTTGCACCTGATGCATGGGGCTGCATATCTACACCTCCTAGAGATGTTTTGAAGGGAATTAAGCTACGCTGCAGTGACATGGTTCCCAAATATGACTGGTTTAGCTACATGCCCAATGATTCAAGGTCCATTTCAAGCCACCTTCTGAGCTGCCTGACTTTGCCTGTGTAAGTATGAAGGTGCGGTTAGGGGCTTTTCCAGAGCTGCTAATTTTCCTGTCTTGATCTAATAAGGTGTTCAGGTCTTGTACTGTCTCTTATCCTTATCATCAATAAATCAGTAGCAAGGTATATACAAAGGAAATCAGTATTTTTTTTTAAATAAGGCCTGTTTAGAACTAATTTTAAAAAGCAGGGAATTTAAGAAAAAAACAAATCTTTAAATAATTAAAACATTTGCATATTGCAAACTGAGCTGGACTGTGGCTTGTCATTCAGAATTGTCTGTTTGTAAAGCCCTATTCATATCTCACTTCCTATGAAGACTTTAGCAAGTTAGAGTATTACCCTGTGGAAAGTCATGCATTGGTTTGCATCTTTTTTTCTTCTCTGTGGTCAGCCTTACATCAGTAACGCTCTCACCCCTGAGCTCAGAAAATACAGGAGGGTTTCTAAAATGGCAATATTCTAGATGCTGAGCTGGTGTCAAGGGACAGTGTTTGCTTATTGAACACTTTTTTCCAACAGTAAAAAAAAAAGCAATTCATGAATCATACAAATGCTGGCAAAAATAAATATGCTTGATCCAATAGTGATGAGCTCATTCACTGCCATACCTACATCGGATCTTTTCTGCAGCTGCCTTCCTGCAAGCTTAAATCTGGTTGTCTGAAGGGATACAAGATTGTCTGCAAGTCACGGTGACCTTCTTGGTGTGAGGTGTTGAGAATTGCAGAGTCCCCTTGCATCTTGGGAGGAGCTATTGTTTTGGGGGTACTGGAGATCGGGCTATAGCATGGGACCCTGCCCCAGCCTTCTCAGCTTCTCCCAACCCCACTAAAATCTGATCGTGGTTGTTGCACCTTGGTTTTCATCATACTTAGACAACTGGGCTCCAACATAACGCCTTATCCTAATATTAGAGAATGAAAGAAGGATCTGTGGCATGGCAGTAGGCCTGCTTCCTTTTGAGAGCTGTATGAAAGTCAGTCCCGGAGATCTGAAGGAGCCTTTGACAACATTTTTCTTAAGAAAATATGAAGGGTGGAGGGAAAACATTCAGGCTAGTAATATTCTGATGCTCCTACTGAAGTGTGACACAGCTGCTTTTATCTGTTAACATGTATATGTAGTTTATTAATTTAATCTTTATTTGGATTTAAACTATAGAAAGACATTAGTTTAGTTTCCCTATCATGTATTAGTGATTACTATAATCCAACAGCATTACAATACATATTCAAAAAGTGACTCAGTCAGACAAATAAAAGGAAAACCCTTCCCAAGTCTTTATTGTTCCAGGAATTAATATAATCTTAATCCTCTTTTGGATGAACATGACTAGTTGCAATTTTTTTATTAAATATCATGTTTGTTTAAAGATTCAAATTTGGAATGTCTGAGACTATATACCAAATGTCTTGTTCAACATCTTTGTCTGTGACATG
>NW_009924864.1:0-1955 GCF_000696875.1 Nestor notabilis | reverse complement strand
GGGTGAGAGGGGGGGGGTTAAAGGAGGGGAAAAAAAAGGGGAAAAAAAATAAAAAAAAAAAAACAATTGAACTTTTCATCAGCTGCTAATCATGATTTTTTTATTGCTTTGCTGAGCATTTTCTGGGGAATAAAACCTCGGAGGAGCCCAGGCTTTTGTGGAAAATGAAAGGGCATATAAAAAAATGAATGTACATGGATTCTAAATATTTCAGGTTGTATGACTTTGTGTTTGACCTTAGCAGAAGATGAACTAATCCTGCAATATAATAGACTTTCATAGAGATATGGAAAATGGCTGCTTTTTTATCTGGGTTACCATGGGAACCATCAGAGAGAAGGCCTAGCTGAGATGCAATAGAAGGTTATTAAATGTGTGCTTGTGTATATTGGAAAAATACAGCTTTTTGTCATCTTGTGTCACTCACAGGTCTTTAATACGTAATGTTTAGGTTATTAATAAACTAACACAAGTCCGTTTTTTACAGGGAACAACTGCAAATACAGCCATAAAAAAATTAGTACAAGTTGAACATTTGCAAAGCTCCGGAGCGTGGGCAGGGCCGGGCTGCTCTCACCACCAACTTCCACACGAGTTTCTTTCCCTTTGCAGGCCAGGGAGGGATGAGCATTGCTGGGCAGGCAGAGGAGCTGGAACACAGTGGGTGTCCTGTTCACAACCCAGCATCTCATCCTCCCGAGGCGAGGAATCCAGCGCTGGGAACACAGGAGTGGCCTGTGGTGGCACACAACAGAATGCCACCTTGTTTGGTGCCCAGATACAGGCTGAGGTGCTGCAGGGAAGAAGAGGGTGGGTGAGAGCTGAGGGGATATTCACCCCTGCACTGGGTCAGGGATCTGCTGCTCTGGAGCAGGGGTCCATTCACCGACATGTAGAGTTTTTTTGGGGAAGAAAACAACAACAGCAAAAAAGATAATAAGGAACCAGAAAACCTGGGAGTGGGGAGAGAAGGAAATGAAAGAAGGAAAGAGGGTAAGAAGGAAAGAAGGAGTATACAGGTGCCCTGTTTTGCCTGCAGCTGGGATGTGGGGTTCACCCAGCACCCACAGGAGGGCTGGAAGCTGCCCTAGCCCCAGGAGACCCAGGGACTGACTGGGCTGACAGGATTATGGGAGACACAAACTGGGAGGTTTTACCAGGTGGACCCTGAGAGTGCCGAGGGCTCGGGCTGGACTAGAGCATCGCTGAGCCTAAGAGTAGCTTTTGAGAGCTTGGCACCCCTGGAGCGGCTCCTGGGTGTGGGTGAACGCGACTGTAAGCGCAGAGTGAGTGTGAGCACAAGCAGGTGCCCAGGACGATGCTTTCCTTCTTCCCTTCTCCCTGCAAATCCACCAGCTCCTCAGCAGAGCAACCCCTAATTCCCATTGCATGGCAGCGCCTTGTGAGCCGGGGTGCTAACCCACCCTTCCCCGGCTCGGGGACAGTCAGGGGACACTCTCCTCACTCCACCATGTCTACAGCAAACCCCATGTGTGCCAAGAGCCTCCGGGGTGTCCCGAGCCCGGCCGGGGGCACCGCCTGCAGAGCAGCCCCGCGTCCATGCATACTAAGCAAAGCAAGGAATACATAGATTTTGCCTATCTGCCGATCAAACGCGGAGATCTGCTCTGGTAAATGATGCATTAGATGCGGTGGCTGTATTTGTTGTGTGAGTTTTGAAAGGGTTCCGATAATCTGGAAGCGAGAGATAAGGAACACCATTTATTCAGCAGCACTTTGGAACCAATTTTCAACCCTGTTCAACCCCATTCTCCAGCAGCCTCCAGGAGCCCAGGAGATAAGGATTGGGCTATTCATTATCTTCACAAGGAACAAAGATTAGCTAGCAGAGATGAAAAATTACCCCTGGATAGTAATAATAAGGAAGCGAACCTGGAGAGCTGCTGAGCCTATATTCTCCTTGCTGCTGGTACTGCTTCTTCTCTTTTTAAATT
>NW_009924863.1:53678-55711 GCF_000696875.1 Nestor notabilis | reverse complement strand
GAGGGGGCGCTGCGGGGCGAGGGGAGGCGGCCGGGCGCGCAGCGACAAGGGAGCCTAAAAGTATAACGGTGACGGTTATAACCTTCATACACATTGTAATACACACACTATGAAAACTGCTCCTGAATCCCTCGTGTGGAAACACTACAAATATCTTTGCTTCAAAAGTCTGGATAAGAACAAAGCTAAAAAATACACATCATTATTTTAAAAGACCATAGAAACTTGCATTTCTTTTTAATCTTTACCCAATAAAAGTATACAAAATTTACTTTTCCAATACAGTGCCCTGTCTCTTTAAGCCTACTTTAAGATAAGTTTGTTAAATAATGTTATTCGTGTACAAATTAAACTTTAAAGATACAATGTTGTATTTAAAGTTAAGATAAGTTAATGGAAATTGTAAGAACTAAAGATACGAACAGCCTCTTTTCCTTTTCTCAAATTAATCCACACAGAAGATCTCCTGTCTTGTTGCCAAATAGATCAACTGCGTTCAGAATACCTGATTACACCCAACAAGTCATTTTCTTGGAAGCTTTAGATACATATGCGGCACTTATTTTTGCATGCAGTTTCAAGACATTTCTATGGAGGTATACCCCAAAGCATAACTATCGTACTCCTTGAATAGGAAGGATCAACAAAAGACATTTCAGACATGCATGGCACACGCTAGTTCACCTTAGCGTATCCACAAAGTGAGATGCTGAAGGCAAGAGTCTTCTCTAGCCCTGGATCCGAACCTTGTGCATGCACATGCATGCACACTCCCCCCCAATTTCTGATGAGTTCATTGCAACTTATCAAGTCTCTGACCACATTGCTGAAGTCTCAGTATGTCCACACTGGTTTTGGTGGTTGAGCTGAACTTTGAGCATCATTCTGTGAGCATCAACATGTGAATGGCTACATTCACATGTGTATTGCAGGTGCTAAACTGACACTCCTCGTGAAGGATGTTCTCTACACAAAGAGAGTATCATGAGCAGTTGTAGTGCAAGTTTCTCCAGCTGTGAATCACAGCTTCACCTGAATGGACTGGAATGCCTTCATTAAGGGGACAGAGAGGATGACCGAATCCTCATAGAAATCCAACTCTCCATGTCTCCTAAGACTGCTAACAAAGTAAGCCATACGCTTTGGCAGTGGCTTACATGTTGTGCACCTTGGTCACAAAAATCTGGCCTTTGCTAATAAAGTAAAATATAAAAACAGTTCAATAACTTCAATTACCTTTGTCTGCCTGCTGTAGTCATACTTTTTCCTTTCTTTTCCTTTAATATACACAGTTTGTCTCGTCACCTCTGATTTTTCTTAGCCAGAATTAGACGGAAACTAGATGCAATGCTCTAATTCTAAGAGCTCATAAGAGCAAACTATGACACATCATAATTATGTTTGGGTGCTGCCAAAACATCATGCATTTGCTATACAATTTGCAAATGCAAGAACCACAGTGACTTCAATAATTCGACAATGCTAGTTTTAACCTGTAACCATTTCCTGCACTGAATTGCTTCGTGATGCTATAACACTATTTTTTCCTGCGCAGCTGGAGGAGGAGCAGCAGCAAAACAAGTGGCTCATGAGTACAGGAGCTGCGCTGGATGCCTATGGATAGGAAAAAGGTCAGTAAAATATCAAACATGGTCATTAAAACAATTATGATCCCTTTCTTTAGTCTCTTCTCCTCATGTAATAAGCCTTCAGCCATAACCAGTCCTTTTACCAAGCATGTCAGTTCAAATAAGATGCAGCTCTAAAATTATTCCAAAATGCTGGGATATCCTATAATAGAAGAAAGGTTGCCAACATGAAACACTGTTTTCAGCATTAGGATGAAAGAGATGTTTTGAAAATTAACTTTTTCAAAACAGAAAGGAGGTAACTTTCTATTTGGTATACCCTCGCTTGGTCTGGTCTACTCCTGAAAATAAAACCTGCATTTTCTTTGTGCAATGCTGGAACTTAGAGTAGCAGTGGAAGTTGTAAAGCAATTATGATACAGGTTCCTGTAAGTCGGGGGGGGG
>NW_009924863.1:328-53647 GCF_000696875.1 Nestor notabilis | reverse complement strand
GGAATATATATATATATAAAAAAAATAGCTCCCCAACAAGTAATTATTTTCTTGCCTATTTTATCACCTAAAGACCTGTAAGGAAAAAAAAAAATCAAGTCATTTTGGAGATAAACTGTCCTGGCACTCTAGAATCCATCTGTTCCCTGTCAACACGCATGACATTAAGGAGACCACACATGGGAGAGTGGCACAGAATATGAGGCTTATTCAAGTTTTCCCTTCGTACCTTGACACTGGTTTTAACTATAAATAAAACCTCATTATTTCAGATAGGGCAGGGGAAGCCTGCATTTGCTGTCTCATACAGACTTTCCTGAAAACGTTCCAAATTGAGTATCTAAATATAGGCACTTGAACCAAGTTCCTTTCAGGCCATCGAATGATTGTTCAGCTGGAATTGTTGCTGCTCAGCCACTTGTGCGCTATAGAATGGGGAAAAAAATAACTTGTTTTGACAACCCTGAATGGGGACATACGTAATAGTAGGTATCCACATTTGGAATATTGTTTTGTATTATGCAATTTATAATCAATTAACTTTCTGCAATAATTTCACAGTAAGGACGCAGTGTACATTACCAAGGATTGATTCTGCATTCCAGTTGTCTCCATGTCAAATAGTATTCTTTCAAAGCTCCAAGTGTTTGACACCCATATTTGCTTACATAATTGCCATAGTAGTTTTCTTTTCATACTCCTAGTCCCGTTTCAGATGAATATACAGATACATCTTCGCCTTGTAAGAACACTTTAAAGCTGAGTATTGCACAGGCAGTGGTTTGACCTTTTTTGTTGTTTTTTTTTCTTTTTTCCTTTCTTCTTTCCTCTTACAACTTTTTGAGACTTTTTCCCCCACAGCTTGCTTACTCTGAAACACAGGATTGAATATTATTTTTACTAATAACAGAACTGTTATGGAAATGTCATTTTTATGATAATGCAAAGAACAGTTATGTAAGCATGTGTGTATCTTGGCCAACTAATGCACGTGCTGAATTGTATTACTGCACTTACTGTTTGCTCTGTCAATAGACTAACATATCAGAATGCTTAAGTACTGTGTCAATTTATCTGCCAAAGAAAAGAATTTAAGCTTAGTTTTGTGCCAAAACTAGTTTTTAAACTCTAGATCACCTGTGCCTCTCTGTGCCATTTTGCCAATAGGAATATGCTAAACAGGGCTATTAATCACCAGTACTAATAATACTGTGGCTGTTATAGCTGCGACTGTGGGGCTGCAAGGAAGGAAGGCAGCACAGGAAATAGCATGCTAGTTACCACCTGTAACAAAACCACCTGTGGTAGTTCTTAAGGTTTTACAGAAGCTGCCTGATGCAATTGCCAAAAAGGGAAATACACTTCAACATAAATATGTATGGTTTCCGTGAAAGAGAAGCATGAAGTGGGCATCCAGAAATAAACCAAACCAGGAATTACGGAAACATACCACATTTGTAGAATAAATTGCATACCACTTTTACACTGGAAAGTTCGCACTGGAAGGAAGAGTGAAGAAATGAGAGAAATACATTGCTATTCAGAGTAGCAAATGGAGTTAAACAAAGTACATCCCCACCATTTTCCCTATATTGCTGCTTATGTATGTGATTTGGCATGAACTTTATAGAAGTCCAGGAATGAGTTCAAAGACAGGAATTACCAGTAATTGAGATTAAGCGCATTACTCATTAAGTAAAACAAATGAACATTATGACACGCCATATATAGAAAGGAATCCTTAAAGAAGTTTGAAGAAAAAATAAATTAATGACCTTTGCATGAGAACCTTTCTGCTTTAATGAGAAAACCCTGTCTCAAATGAGACTAAATAGCTCCTGACTTTGCTGTGCTTCTTCAATTGAGTCTAAACCCTTAGAACTTCTCCACTCTTTGCGCTCATCCATCTCCCCTTCTGAAGCAGAAATTTGAAGCCAGTGATGTGAAGACCCCAACTTCATCAAATCCTACACTAGATTGTTTGCTAGTAGTTTTAAACTCAGCTATTACTATTCCCCCTGGACAGTATGGGTTTTCTACTTAGAAGCTTGTCTCATGTTTCATTTATTAATTTTTAAAAAATTATCTGTGAAGATGAAATTATACATATTTCAACCGAGGTTGGCTATTTGAGAATGGAACTGCATTCTGAATTGAAAACTGAAAACCAAATTATGTAGGTTTTCTGTTATAAGGGGGCACTTCCCCACCTATTTAAAAATATTAACACTTCCTTTTTTCTGAGGTATGGCAGTTTGTCTTAATATTTTTAACATTCCATAGATATTGGGATCCTGCCTGTTATCAGGGTAGCCCCCAGAAGGCAGTTAGCAAATCCCCACACCAAACCAATAAAAACACTCCAAACAGTAACATCCCTCCCCAAAACAGCAACAACAAAAACCCAACTACACAAACAACAAAACCCCCAAACCCAAAAAACACCAGCAAGAGAAGTCACACAGAAACTTGCCTTATGGAAACTCCCATTACCTGTTTAAATTTCTGGAAGGTATTGCATAGGTGACATTCATCCTCTCACCGTCCACACTTGCGGACATTATACCCTGTGTACCATGTCACATTTTTTGACTTTGACCCACCTTTCTACTTTAAGATTATGGCCAAAGTAGTGCCAGAATATATGCGTACGCAACCTAAGCATATAAATGAATAACAAAAAAAAAACCCACAAAACCCAAACAAAAAGCCCAAACCGAAAACCATGTAAACGTCACAGAAGACAAGAATCTGAACCAACTATTCTGGAGAAACCTAGGTGGGTTATTTCAGTCATTACAGAAATCATCATATGTTTAAAAAAGTTAGATCTTTAATGGAGTTTTTCAGCAGCACAGGAACTAATCTTTGTATTTGTCTATTTGTACAGCCTGATGCTTCAAGATCTCACATCTAGGACTAGGATTATTTCTGTTTCAACTTTAAGATACCTGTAAAATCCATCAGGTAACCTGTAACATGTTTGGTGTAATTTTTACTTGGGTACATCAGCAAGATTGGAGAAAAGGTGTGAGAGAGAAAAAGGTATGGGGCTAAGCACAACTTGTGAGGTAAATTATAAGGTATACTGCATCATTATCATAAGAAAAAAAATGCTTGTACAAACTTCTCAGCTTACACTGTCACCTCAGGGCTGTCAGCATGTGACTCAAGATGATTAAAATGACCAAATATTAGACAAAGCATTTTGCCTACAGCTTGCATTTAAATACTTGTTAGTAACGGAAACTACAGGGAAATAGTCCTTCCTCTTCGACTTTTAAAATTTGTATTGCTTTACAATAAATCTGTATTGCTTTACAATAAAATTTGTATTGCTATACAATACATAGCACCTTGCCACCCTGTGGCAAGGGAACACTGAACACTTACCCTTCTTTCATTAAGTACTTTCAAGGTCTGTGGATGAAAGACACAGCATAAATGCCAGGTCTGAGCATTAATGCAGATCACTTGAATTCTATAGGGGGGTTTCCCTGTTACTAATTTTATCTCTTTTTCCTGTTTTTTGCCATCCAACGAAGGCTTGTTTCTGTATCACCTAGCAACAATGTCACAGAGACCAGGAAAAGCAAAGGCTGAGCAGTTGAAGCAGTGTTAAACCCTGTGGAGCTCCCACCCCTCAGCTGCTTAGCCAGCTACTCAAGTAACCGGTAAGTAAGTAAGGGGTCTGCACGCTGAACGCAAGCCTGGCTCGCTTTGAAGCCTTCTTTTCTTATATACATACACGCGCGCACACACGCACAGAGCCCTCAGAACATTGAATTCTCTCTCTGCTCACTGGCACACTAGAGCTTGTCACTGAAACACCGACCTGGAGCAAAGCAGGGGATATCCTGCATTTTTTGAGAAACCAGAGCCAAAATCTTCTGCACTACTATTTCAGAGGGGCCAGGTAAGAGACTTTTACCTTTAAGTCTTGAATTCAAATCAGACAGTAGATTTACTTCGGCTGTTCTATGATTCTCCCAGCTTTTTTCCCTGAGTAGGAAGAATGACCAAAAACAGAGGATGAAAGTGGTGAACAAAATCACAACCCCTTAAAGCAAATTAAATTGTCTACTCTGATTTAAAATCCCATATAATTAATGTTTCTAAGATGAGAATAAAGATTTGTATCCTCTTTTTGGTGAAACTGTTACCTGGACTTACATAGAACTACCATAGCATTTTCAATAGTAATCCTACTAAAATAATTATGACCTCAAACAGTTAAAAAGCTTGGTCATATAATTTTATGGAACATTCTCCTAAGATTTATATATGGATGACTTTTGTTATTTTTCCATAAACATTTATTAACATGAAGAATATTTTAAAAGCAATTCAGCCAGGTTGTCTAATCACTTTTATTTAAAACCAAACAAAACTCTCCATTCTTATAAAGCACATGCAATTCCTGAACACTGCAGCCACTGTTTCTTTTTAAACCTTATTCTGACTGTAGAGCAACTTTGTCCCCAATTTACGTACATAAAGTGACTTTTAAAACTTAAATTTTTATTTTACCTAAGTAACTTAACTAAATTAGTGTCTATATTCCCAGTGCTTACAACTCTACTCCCAAACACTGATATTTATTTATAAATGGCTGCCTATATTGCTGAATCTCACAAATAGACAAAAGTATTTCAGCAGCAGTATCATCACAGCTGAACACAGTAACACCGATATAGTCTGTTTACTGCTATTAAAAGATTTCTGGTTTATTTAATCTGTGTAAGTCATATAAACATTAAATATGCTTCTGTAATTATTTTTAAGAACCTTAATTAAATTGTATACATTTGTCTATGCTACTGGAAGTTGCTCTTATTTGTTACTGGGAGCTGTTGCTTACTGGCCCAATTTTTATTCCATATGCATGGTCTTTTAAAAACAATACAATCATTCCTTATTACATGTGAATAAATGTTGCTAGCTTTGTACTTTACAATATATATACATGAGCAGAGATTAAAGATAATGTCTTGTAATTTTCCATGTATTACTATTTGTTTACTTTATATACAGTCTATAGGTTGACTGTAGGAATACATATGCTTATCTATCTATGGGCTGTAAATATGCATTTTCTCACTATAGTTATCTGCATATATGATGGGGGACAAAGACATACAGAACTGTGTGAGAAACTTGCACACTGATTTTCAAGGATTCCAGAGTCCTAGGAATAACTTTCTAGCTACAAAGGCACTATACATCTATGATTGCTAGCCTAACCCAGAATTTGAAAATATGAAGAACACAGAAGCTACAGATCTTACATGGGAATGACTTTTTCATGTCATGGTTTAGAGAAAACTCAGTTTAATGGAATAGTTGGAGATCAGCAGTGAAAAGAACAGATCCCTCTATTATCATTGCAGAATCCTTACAAGAAATTTCTTAATGAAAAAAATTCCTCCTGTACTTCCAATTTCATCTTTAACTTCCTCTGCCTTATGATCTCTGCAAATGAATGTAGTAACCACACAGACTGGGTCTTAATACAGCTTACCTTGGAATTAATCAAAATTAATTCTGAAATGACTGGAGGGTTTACAACTGTAACTCCTAATAGGAGCTTCCACACCAGCAATAAAGGACAACAGGTCAGGTCTCTGTACAAAGAAACAAGATTATCTCGATAGATCAAAACATGATTGCACAAAAGTATCTTATTAAAAAATGCCCACAAGCATAGGGAGGGAGAGCTGGTGGCAAAAAAGGTGCCCAGATTACATAAAAAAAGACAGAAGATTGAGAAAACCACAGACTATTTTTTCCATATGCAATATATTTAAAATAGGTCTGACAAACTGTATTTGTCAGCTGATCCTAGTGCACAGGACACGTAATGAAAGACAAATCAGTAAGCATGAATAAAAAAATAGTGATATAACACTAATAACGCAGTACTAGATATCCTTCAGTACATCAGATCAGTCATTGCAAGTTTTTAAAACCCTGTCACATTACTAAGGTTTCTATGCATGTTGTTATGCTAAATGATTTAACTATCACTTCTCTCTCCAACCATAAGCCTTAGTTACTATGTAACAACGCAGTACATGAACAGCAAGATACCTCAGCTTGACATCATGGAGGTTTTTTTTCCACTTTCAACTAGATCTACCTCTTTATACCCAACTTCTATAAGTAAAACCTATTAATTCAGTCTTCAGATAAATGTTACCACGTTAAAAAGTCAGGCCTCACAATAAACACAGTGTATCTCAAGGATGTTGTAATTTATTTGTGAGTTATTCTCAAGCAATGTTACAAAACATTTTAATGTCTTGATAAGAAAATAAAATTTAAATAAAAATACATTCAACAATACATCATCATAATACAAATTAAAACTAATGACAATTTACAATCCTAACAGAACTAATTACTGATTAACATCATCTTTCTAGACTAATCAAAATGAAGGCAACTTTTATTATTAATCATCCTACTCGTACCTAATTAAATTCTAGAACATCTACTGCCTTTTAAAACATTATAAAATGAGAAATCAAATCTTAATGGTCACAGATATTCAATGGCCTTTGTTTTTTTCCTAGATATTCCAGTACCAAAGCAAAAACAAAAAGTGCATATTTAAAAAA
Organism: Nestor notabilis; assembly: GCF_000696875.1. NCBI lineage: Eukaryota > Metazoa > Chordata > Aves > Psittaciformes > Psittacidae > Nestor > Nestor notabilis. Next base: position 47,027 of record NW_009924863.1, on the reverse strand, counting down.
CAGTTTCAAGAGCATACAATTTAATTTTTTTGTAAATTTGACTTTGAAAACAACAGAAAATGGCTCCAAGGAACAGATAATTTGCCACAGGGTTTATCTATATACAGCAAAACCTAACTTTGACACTCAGCCACATTCATCTTTGTTTAATGGCAGCTTTTTGTTAATGGAGCGTTTTATGAATGACAGTCAGACCCACTCTACCTTGGCGAAACACATTTCTTGGCATTACTATATTCCCTCCTCTCTCCCCCCCCCCCCCATTTCTACTGTTGGCAAATAAGTCCCTTAGAATACACCAAATGTGTAAAAAGGGTAAAGGCAAAAACAGTGGACATGAATAAATGATTGTGACGTTGCACACACTAGTACTGAATCCTGGATATTCTAAAATGGTTTGTCTGGTATTAAACCAAAATAGTTATCCTAATCAGTTACATTCATTCCAAAAGATATTTAAATCCTGTCTTTCTAACTTGCTCCTATTACAGAAAGCCTCCTTACAACAGTATAATAGATGTATAGTGATTTAACCAGCTTACAGTTTCAAGCATTGTGGATTTCTATTCTATTTGTAAGTTACGTTCCAAAATTAATTTGGCCAAATCATGATTGTAAAAGAACAATAAACCCCCCAGAAACACACCCAACAACAAAAGACCCCACAGCAAATGCTCCAAAGATAAATGTACCGCATACAGTTATTATTAAAAATAATATTCCAAGGAATACCACTGTATTTAATACTGATGAAGCAAAGTTGCCACAGTAATACCTTTGCTTCTTCCTGATTATATACATATATATTCTTTCAGCATAAATCTAGCTTCTCAGATGATGTGAGCAAAAATTAATCTTACCAAAGTCAAGAATGCCAGTTTAAAATCATGTTAAGTGGCAAATACAAATTCATATAACTAAAGATACAAAAATACTCACTGAAGCATTGCTTAAAGACAAAACAATGTTGATCATTCAACTGATCATAACAAGCAGATACTACAAAGTATCTAAAAATAATCTGGGATAGTCCAGATATCTAAAGTGCTTTGAGTGATTATAGTAGAGATTATTTATTAAATTTGTAGTCAAAAGGTGAGCTGGACCTAGTTATTACTTTCTATCAAAAAAAGTAAAATTATACATGGGATGATTGTAAATGGAACTTAATCACAATCAGTTCACATTTAATTTTATCTATCTGTAGGCAAACTTATTTAAAAAGAATGTTGCTACCCCGCATTTCTTTTTAGATTAAGAAAAACTATGTACCTTAAAAATCCTAAGGAAAATAGTGGTCTAATGTCACTCCATATACTACTCACCCCAAATGTAAACAAGAGGTACGACATAAGTTCCCTGATTTCTTCTTCTTTAGTACTTAAAACCATAACTAACACTGGTATCTGCTGTCCAGATTACTTGCAGCATACTGCACAATTTTGTAAGACTTCAGATGTAGATAAATCAAGTCCTGACAACACCTAATACAAGAAAAAACAGTCAAACGAATGGAGTGTGAAGCTTCAGATCTTTTCCCATGTCATAGTATCTTGGGATTTCTATTTCAAGATCTGTATCAGCAGGGCAGGCACTCATGGTAAACTCATGCAAGTTTGCAGTGTATGTATTGAGAGATGTCGTCCAACCAACAAATGCCGTATGGATTTTCTTCCATTACAAAGCTTATTGTTTAGAAAGTTCTTCCCGACAAGACAACAATGGCAAAACAACATTTAGATTTATTCACTCCTGTTAACTCAAGAACCTGGAACTTCAAGTTCTTCAGCAAAATGAGAATAAACTTAAGACCAGATTTCCAAGTAGATATTTTTCTATTAAATATTAAATAGATTGTCAACACAACTAACATTTATGTTCATTCTTAAATACTTTGTAAAAAGGCATATAATGATTTAAAAAACAAAACAAAAAAACAGGACACCCAAGAACATTTCCAGTTTCTTTTTTCATCCAAGTGTGCCGCAGTTTGTTTTGGTTAGGAAACTTTTCCAACAATTGGATTTTCTCTGGAAAAAATAAAATACTGTATTTAAATATTTTAAGGTTAACATTAGCTTTTTAGTTCTCATCATACAAATTTATTAATCAAACCTTTATTTTTTCGCATAATTTCTACCACTACTTGAGAAATTCCAGGATTTGTGGAAAACCTCACATACTTTCATGTGAGACCTCTAAATCAAAGTTAACTTTTCTTAACAATTTGGGTTGACACTAAACTAGGCAAACCAAATCAGGGTTTGATCATTCTCTTTTTTTCTGGTGAATCAAGCCTTATTGATGCAAAGAAGAAATCAGAAAACTTGCTAGTGGTGTTGCATAGATATCAGCCAGGATTGAAGAGAATTGAAAGAATCCACTCCGAGTCCAGAACTCCAAAGAACTGGTTATTTTTTTTTGTTGCTGTTTTTTAGCCTTTTTTTTTTTTTAACTTAACCAGAAATAGTATTTATCAATTTATCATTGAGTATGGCAAGTGAATTACAATTAATGTTTTAGTTAATATACTGCATAAAAGATATGTTCCTGCAGTATAACTTTTGCAGTTTTATGTAAGTTGGTATTTAATTATTTCTTAACTAAAATTTGAAATGGGGGGCAGGTGGGTGTGGGGGTGGAAAAAGGAAAACCAACAAACCCTCTTCCCCCTCAAAAGAAAACCAACCCAAAAAACCCAAACCCAGAAGGTAGGCAGACAGGGATAAATTTTGTGTGCACTTCAGATACTAAGTTGCAAGGAAGCGACATAATTATTGTACCAGCTTATGGGAATCTCAACAGGAACACAGGTGAATCCCATACCAGAGGAACTTCTTTTATCTTCTAATAACTGGCAAAAAACTTGCATTACTACAAATTACGAACCCTTTTTTCTCCATGTCTTTGTGTTGTCTAAATCTACCTTTACCTTAATTATCTTTATCTGAGCAAGCCTGGATTTGTCCTGTGATTAATTTTTTTTTTTAAAAACCACACATTCATGTACATCAAAATCACACAAGATACTTACTCACTACCATATTTAGCACTAGATGATCTCTTCTTTCGGTATTTTTCATGTGATTCATTCAGCTTTTCTACAATATCTATTATCTGTTTAAGTGTATGAAAAGTTGCTACAGAATCTTCAATTGTGAAGTTAGAATAATCATCTGGTTCTTTCCGTGGACCTTGATAGACTGCTATACTTCCACAAGCCTCTACAAAAATTACCACAATTATCTCAATTAGAATTTTGTTATTTAGCAAACAGATCTATTATGTAAATGGTGATTCTAGAATTCTAATGTGTAAAGTTACTCTAGCTTATACATAAGATGGGTTAAGACAAAAGCAGGAGACAGTATCACCTAGATGTAATTACAGTTCTGTGGCTTATTCTCTGCTGGCTGTGTTGAGCATCTTGAGCATCCAGTTCTCTCCTGTTCACATTAACAGAAGACTATGCTTTCTTGCAACTCAACCATGTTCAACAGAATTCACACCACAGTCAGAAAAAGGAGACCAAAGACTCAAGAGCAACTGGCTACAGTTGCAGCCTCCCTAATTAGGCTGAGATATTTAATATATGCAAATTCAGTTAGAACAATGTGCATGCCTTATGTCTACTGTAAAAAAATGACTGACAAATGTCTGATACCAGAGCACTAAGATAACAAAAATACAATCTGTGTCTCTACTCTCTATTATTTTCAAGTAGGTTGTTAAGACAACAAACTCATGTTACGGGCCTAAAGAATTAGAGCTGAGCAGCATCAGTATTAATTCTTTTGAATTATTATTTGAGTACCTTCTAGCTTCTGTAGTTTAGACATGTTGATAGTAAAAAGTGAGTAAATTCTTTCTGTCTCTCTGTCTCCATCAATCTCAATAGGAACATCTCTAAGAGGTGAAAAAAACAGATGGGTAATCAATATAAGTCACTCCTGAAAGCAAGTAAAAACTAATTCTGTTTCAGTACACTTAGGCTTTTAACATGTCTATCACTCAGAGATAGCTTCACAATAGCTACACAAAACAGCATTCATTGCAAGTGTTCTATAGAAACAGGCATACACAGTTTTGGGAGCAATGAATACAGCAATACTAAAAAAATCACTTTTTCCCCAACAGAATTCATTATTCCATATGTCAAGATAAAAATATCAAAATCAGATTAATTGCCATTAAACTACAATTAAACACTTAAAAAAAAAAATCTACTATACCAGAACAGAAGGACAAGATACATTCCTAAACCAGAACAGCTAAACAAAAAACAGAAAAACAAAAACAACCAAAAGTTATTAAATAACATGTATCTTTTGAACTGTTGAGAAATCTAATAAAAGAAAGAACTGAGTAACATGGAAAAAGTATTATGCAAGTTTTCTGACAGTTATCTTGTAGGTCTTAGACTGAACTCTGGAGGACTGAGATCTTTAGTCTGTAATTTATGCAAACTATCTAGTGAAGGGTAAATTTATTTAAATATCAAAGCATTTGTTTATTTTCAGAAATCAGCAGCTTAAAAGGCATTATTCGTTTTAAGGCATTACTCATTTTCCTGACATACCTACAAACGCCAAATGATTTGTCAGAATCTACATCTAAGGTTTAGTTGATTTTCTTAGTACACTGTGTTTTAAAATATGTAAGGTTAAAATTAAAAAGTGACTGTATAGACAAGACAATATCATTATGGAAAGAGAGAGACTTCCAGGCTGAGCCCTCTGTAGCAAGGTATTTCAATTATTTTATGCAGATGATCTAGGCATGTCCTATTTCTGCATTCAGCTTCCCATCTGAATAATTTGAGCTATTAAATCTATTATTCTGCATGGAAAGAAATCAATATTTAATATTTCTGATTTACATGCTGCATTGGTTACCTTCTCTACATATGGTGGCTGATGACGTAACTGACTTTGTAAAATCCAGTAGGATGTGCCTATTACTAAGGCATGGTTTTAGTAGCATAACTTGCTAAAGGAGACAGGCAAAGCTTTGCATTTGGGTTTTCTAGTTGAATAGTGAATCATACATTATTTGTCCTACAAAACATATGTATTTTCATTTGAGAAGCAACTTACGCAGTGCAAGGAGCACAGCCAATTGTGTTCTCTATTGTAGCCTTGCAGCAAAGCCAGTTCCCGTTCAGGAAAGCAGAAGGATGGTAAAAACTAAGCCGCTTCTGATTTGATCTCGTTACCCGACAAAGAGCTTCTATCCATTCACTAGCTTCTACACAGTTATTTGCTTGGATATAGAGCGGCTTTTCTCCATGTAGTACTTGAAACATCTGTAGAAGGAACACAAGATTATTCTTCTCAGTAAAAAAAATCCAGTTATTGAGGAATTTTGAATATGTAAAAATGTATTTCAAAGCTCAAGGAATTCAACAAAGCCAAATAAAGACAGAAGTCAAGACAGAGGAGAAAGAAAGGAAGACTTTTCACCTCTCTTTCATTTTACTACACAGCCCTAGGAAAAAACCAAACAAAAAACTAACAAACACACATGTACAAAAAAGCACACCAACAAAAAACACTGCCCAAACACACCAAACGAAACAGCAGCCTGTGCTCCACCTACACCATTTCCTCGCCCAAAAAATAATCCTTCGACTATCAGAACATGATGCATTTTCTGTCCTCTTTTTTCACGTCTTTAAATGTGATCTCAGACTTCATGCTTCATATGCTTAGCATGACAGAAGATTCTCAGAATTCTCTCCTTCAGCCATCCATAGCCTAAGTAACAGCTGTACTTTTATCACTGCCTCAGAATTTTGGACTGAGGTAATACTAGAAATAATGATGTGTTACAGGTCCAGAATAAGGCTGTGAGCACAGACAACTGTCTCAGCTGAGGAAGGTATTATAGGAAGTTCTTATCAAAAGGAATAAATATAAGTTTGGTAATACTACATTTCTAGTAGAACGTAATACCGTCCATACTACTGCTATCTTACATAAAAGTGGTTTGAAATAATGTCATAGAAGTTTTACCCTTTGTTCCAGATATTTAAAAAAGGGGCAGAAGTCATAAAATTGGTCAGAAAAATTGGTACAGAGATCCAAATCTCGAGGATAAGTTCCATGTTCAGAGTACTTGGAAATATTGCATACAGCTTTTTACTCTAGATCCAAACCAGATTTTTTGCTGAAGTGTTTAGTAACAGGGTTTCAGTAACACTAAATTAATTACAATCTTATTTAAAGAATACATCAAAAACTACGTATAAACTCTTTTGACTTACATTTTTCTTGTTGAAGGAGCTCTCATCAAGTTTCTCCACTGCAAGGATGTTTTTGATTGGAATAGTGAAAATTGGTTCTTTATCTGTCAAAAATTGTAAACAGATGAGTGAAACTATTTTTAAAAAACTTTTATAACTTCAGGGCACTGATTCTGTAAGTTCTCAAAAAGTGCAGTTTTATTATTGAGAAAATGTATGTGAATCATAGGCAGAAGCATTTGGTAGCCAAGGTAAAGTAAAACGTATTACATGTACCTTAGAAAAAAAAAATTATCCATTGTAGAAAGCACAAATCAGATGCAAACACTTAAAAAATACTGAGAAAATGAAAATAATGGTAAATATGTACCTTGCTGTTTGTGGTAGGTGAATTCTCTACTTGTTAGACAGAACCACCGCTTCTTGAAATTCTTTTTACCAATCCGAGTCCTTCCCTGAGCTCTTTTGTACATTTCTCTGTCAAGACATAATCGAACCAAATGCAACCATTAATCTTCTGAAAAGCATTCAAAACCATTTATTGAGAAAACACATAATTGTTCATTATGCAACAACATAAAAATCTACTTCACTGTAGATTAAAAGAATAATTTACTAGATGTTCAATATTGATCCTCAAGATTACCTCCCAATATGGTGATCGTGTGCAGGGTTCTGTAAACAGGAAAGGAGTTTGAAAAATATGCAAGCCAGACTCTCGTTCATAGCAGTAACTTTGGAGCGGGTACTTATTTATTCAGATCCAGAACTCTGAATTTTCCCGAAAGGGAGTAAGGTGTATCCAACTACAAGGTTCTCTCTTTCCTGCTACTTTCTACACTGGCCTTATCTGGATCAGAAACTGAATATAAATGAAATGATGCTGAACACAACTCAACAGCCAGGGAAGACAAACTAACTGTATTCAGTACACTTCAAGTATACTCGTAACTGGAAACTGTTTTTTTTTTTTTTTGAGTGACAACCATCAGTTTAATAGAGATTAGCTTCTAAATTGCTACAACTAAGTGTTAATCTATTACTACAACTGTCTCCTTCATTTCTATTTAGTATTTTAGTCAGAGGAACATTTTTTCCTTTCTTCCTTGTTTGAAATTTGGATGCTTCTTTCACAGAAGAATCTTTACTCCCTATGAATCTGCTTCTCAAGAAAATTAAAATAATATTTTTTTCCGCATAAATGCTGTTTGAATTAATTCATCAGCTATTCCTGATCAACATTAAAAAAGGAAAAAAAAAAGAAGAGTTAATTTCTTGGAATTATTTTCACCTCAATTTTTATAAAAGCATTCTGTTGCTTACTGTTAAGTATTCCAATTACAAGGTAATTTTTTCTCCTACTTCAAAGGCGTAACATTTAGCTGGCTGGGCACAAACAGCATGCAATGTAATTCTAAATTAAATCAGTATATTCTTTTAAAAAAACACTGTCACAATCTTGAACAAACCATCACAGAGCACACACTGAACTGTAACAAAAGCACAGACAGGCTTTAACAGGTTTTATGCTGCTTTTAATTACTTTCTTCCAATGTATCTAAGAGTTGTGAAAGTTTACAGCTGTTGGTTAAAGTATTTCTTCAAGCTAACACAGAATTAACACAAGTTCAATATCTTAATTTCTGCAGTATACCAAACATTTTAATGAGTATTAATCTGACAGCATTAATAAAAAAAACAATGAAGTCAATTCTGTTCTGCATGATATAGATTAAAGATGTATTTACCCTTCTTTTAGATGTATTGGCTCACTCAGACCACTAGGCTCCTTGCTTTCAGTAGAGGAAACATCATCTAGGAACTTAAGGAAAAATACTATTCAGAATCAGAACCAAAATCTGTTTTGAAAATATAGATGTACAGTTTCTCCCGCAACAAAGTGATTACTTTATGCAACAGATAAAATGAAAATACATTGCAGGGACTAACAATAATGTAACAAGGGATGCCCATAAGCAGATCTAGTAACATTTGTTTCAAAATTTTTTTTTTATACTAAATTTACTTTGTTTACTATGTATAACTCTTGTGTTTCAACTGTGTACATTTTGTTTGGGTTTTGTTTAATAAAAAAGTCTGAAATGAGTCACAATTTTTCTTTTTCTCTCTAATATGAAACTGAGCAGTAACAACCTTCCAATAATTAAGACTGATCAAATACATTAAAATAACTTAGTTGAAAGGTACCTTTTTAACAGATTCAGTAAATTTTTCTTCTTGAAATGTTTTGAAGAACTCGCACATAAACGTCTCCTTGAAACTTGACTGGAAAAAAAGAAGTATACTGACATAAATAAAAACTGTCAAAGAATATTGTCTATGAAATAAGAAAGAATTTTAGTAATCTTACAAGTTTGGTTTTGGTCAAACTTCCCCAACTTCCCAAAGTCTGGATGGCTTTTGATATCAGAGTTAATGTTCTAGAAGTCTGTGCATCCTAAAATAAAGAAACAAAATTCAGAAGTCACCTTTTTTCATAATTTCAGGTGAAATTTTAAAAACGAAAATGTCACAAAAATTACACAAGGGATAAATCAGACATAACTCCATTCCTTTTCTTTTTCACACAAAGAAATGCATATACGGTATTGTCCTCTACTAATACGTGTGCTTTGTGAATGTATTTTGTAAGCTACTCAGTGTGTTTAATATTTTACTACTGCTAGAATTTAGTATTAGTAGTCGGATAAATATTTTTATTTATAAAACATCTCAAACCCCTCAAATTCTGTAATTCTAACTACACATCTAATGCTTCTGAATTATTCAAAACTTAACACTCTTCCACTGGACAAATGGTAGGTAGCTTCCTAACACAAAGTGAACTTAGAACTTGGCCTTTAAGGCTTTTGCCTAATTTGTTTGCTACCTCACTGCTTACATTTCAGTACAGGATTATAAACACAGAGAGAGAAAGGAGCTTTACTGTTCCCTTTAAGACGTTTAACCCTCGACTAATAAAATCCTGTAATCTTTTTACTCAAACTGGATAACGTCAGAGGAATTCATCTAAGTAAGCAGATTCTTTTGAAGGCACAACACACAAGATATCATACATATTCCATGTTTTATACGAAAATAATGTGGGGGGTATGTGTGTGTGTCATATCTCCATATTCCTGTCTTTGAAGACTATTTTTTTATGCACACCTACTTGACAACTTGAAAACTAAAGGTGGAAGATTTGGCAACCCACTGCAACTAGTTGAGTCCAGAATAAATAAGCAGACCAATTATGGGATAACTCTACAACCTCTGTCTGAGACACACATGGAAATATTTTTTTAAAATTAAAAGTGACATCTGGATATTTAACTTCCATGGTGGAAGAAACCAATGCAGTTTAGGCATATGCCTTAAAGAACCCTCAGTCATGTTGCTATTTTAACACAGAAGCATGTTCTCAAAAAAGGCATAGTGTCTTTAATATCAAAAGCTCTTCTACATCATTTGTGAACACTTCATAAAGACTGAGAAATTTGCTATTAAAGAACTGCAAATGCCTTAGTTCCTTCAGTGAGGTACAGAATTGAAAACTCAACCTAGAGACCTTTAGTAATCTTACTTCCCAGTTACAGACCCACTGAAAGTAACTTATGCCTTCCCAGATAAACAGATCTCACTATTATGAGTAAAACAGAACAAAGCTTCACAAAACTTACTGGATGGTGAGGTCGTAAATGAAAAGTATGAGGTGAGACTACGGCTACAGCAAAGAAACGAAGAAACACAAAGCTGCTCACTGCAGAATACTGTACATGAGGGTCATCTGCAGAGAAAAACCATGAAATGTAACATGCACTAAACAGGAAATAATGAAGACAGTCAACATAAAAATCTTCAAGAAGGTAACATCAGAGGAGACATTTGTATTTTAAAACAGAATAGAAAAATCAATGAAGAGCATGAAATGAGAAAGGTGACCATCGTAAGAAATGTTCTACTTATAATGGAGGGTTTCATTCTCTAAAAGAGTTCTGTTCTCAAAAAACTGGCTCATCAGCTCTACTACTCTGAACAATGAGATTATTGTAAGCATTAACACATACACCCCATGTTCATTAGGCATGGCTGTATGTACACTGAATCAAAAGAGACAATACTGTAGTAGTTGCCTTTATATGCTAGGACTATTGGGTCTTTTCACCCATAAAGCTAATCACTCACTGATCAACACAAATACATTAATTCTGTGCAACAAATGCAGTCAACCCACACAAACAACTTCAACTCCAGTTTTGAGTTGCAGCATCAAACGGTAGCGTTACATAATTTTGAAGCTGTAAATGAGGATTTCCCCATTTAATATTTCAGGTATATTTACATCTTTATACTGGAAAATATAGTGGGATCACATTCTTACTCTAATGGCTACTTTGATCTGACCTATCTGGGAAGTTAGCTATTCTGAATGGACTGTCTGAACTAGAGGAATTTATGACACCAGTTCCAGTGACAAACATGAATTAGAGAAAGGCTGCAGATTGTGAGAAGTATATTCTTTATCTGTAGCTTATTATATGACATTTTTGATTTTAACAAATGAAGTGTAAGAGTATTTCAGATGCACCACATTATTCCTATATTAAAACCATTCTGAAAGAATAAAACTGTTCTAATACTGGTCGCATTACGAACACATTAAATTATCCACCGTCCTCAAAACTACCCATAAGCAGTAACACAATGGCAGTAGTAAAGCCAACTTTATCTAAGTTAGCAATGTGTTAGTCACGGTTAACATAGTTGCAGTTTACGCAGTTAAGATGTAAGCACCAAATTTATTATCAAGCTTACATCTCGCTTCTTTAGAAGCAGTAGAGATCAGCTTTTCCAAATTTTACATATATTCCAACTAAATCCCAAATTACTTGTGCTTTTCTTTTACTATCTCATACTTCTGTTGGTAACTTCTTTCTTGCTGCTGTCTTGCAGTGTTTCTGACCTGCTACATTTTTGTATCAGAAAATACTAAATTCTTCCTGACTGACCACAAGGCTTTACTATGATTTACACACTGACAGAAAAGCAAGTGCCTGATTGACAAGTTCAGGGCACAGCTTTGGACAAGGCAAGAATTTTAACAGCCCCTATAAGGTTATGGCAGAAGTTAAGTACTTCACTCAAACAGCGTTTTCAAGTTTTTAGAGAACACTTACTTGGAAATCTTTTGGCAGCCAGATGCCTCAAAGAATAAAAAACATCACACATTAGGGTAGGACAACTTATACTTGACTGCACAATTTCACGGAATACTTTGTCTACATAATAGCGTAGATTTTCCTGCAATTATGAAAAAAGGGTTTTTTCAGACCATGAACATTCGCATTTCTGCTTTTTTTTTTCCTGAATGTAAACATAACACTGCAATTTCTTTTTTCAAAGTGCTGCCTGACTATTCAATTATGTGTTTTAGAACAGTTCATATTTAAAAAGCCTCATATTATTTATAAGGGATTACTAGTGTTGAAAGACAGTTTAGTGATGTTCATTACATTGATGTACACAGGCAGTGTCTGGCAATATACAAATATCTATCAAAACCTGTTTTTGTCATTTGACAGCAACATATTACAAAGAAGGCAACACTTCCCATGCATACCTAGCAAATGTTAATTTAGTTTGTTGCAGCAACTATTGCCTTAAATGTCATCCTCTAGCAACAGGCAAGCAGCACGCAAAACTTCAATGCAAAGTGTCAGAGCAGTCCTAACTAAATACTTCATCATGTAGATGCTGAGTACAGAACATCAGGAATCAAAACACCCACCAAATTGGCATGGAAAACTGTAATCCCTCTGTTCAGTTTCTCTTCCCTGTCCCATTCTCTGTTGGACTTTTCCTTTGCTGTATTCATAAACATGGATAAGAACATGCAACTTTTCCTCTGTTTACTCTGGAATCAAAGAATTGTACTGCTACCTTTAAGTTACTCACTTTCCGTTACACAGAGCTGCTCTTTAAAATGTTTTTTTCTCAGATCTTGAGAAAGTTTAAATTAGGAGAAACAGACTAGGAAACTCACCATATTTATTTCTACATTATCCCCTTCTCTTAATTTGATGGGATCTATTTCACAGGGTTTAGGAGATTCGCATATCTGCAACAAACAAAACTACAGGAATTCAATTTTTCAGACAGAAAGCACGGAAATGCACCTATTTAACACCATAATCTCTCCTAGATTTAGGGGTATGTCCTGGGTTCAGCTACAGCAGTCATTTTTTTCTCCTTCTTAGTAGCTGGTGCAGTGCTGTGGTTTTGACTTTCAGTCTGGGAACAATGCTGATAACACCGATGTTTTTAGTTGTTGCTCAGTAATGTTCACTCTGACCAAGGACTTTCTCAGTCTCATGCTTTGCCAGAGAGGAGGGGAAGCCAGGAGGAAGCAGAGACAGGACACCTGACCCAAACTGGCCAAAGGGGTATTCCATACCACAGCACGTCATGCCCAGTATATAAACTGGGGGGAGTTACACGGAAGGCCCAGATTGCTGCTCGGGTCGGGCTGGGTATCGGTCGGCGGGTGGTGAGCGGTTGTGTCCTTTTCCCTTGTTATTCCTCTTATCATTATTATTGGTAGCAGTAGTGGTTTGTATTATACCTTAGTTACTGGAGAGCTGTTATCTCAACTCGTGGGAGTTACATTCCTTCGATTCTCCTCCCCATCCCTCCGGGAGCGGGGGGAGGAAGGAAAAGGGGGGGGAGTGAGCGAGCGGCTGCGTGGTTCCAAGTTGCCGGCTGGGCTTAAACCACGACAGGTTAAAACTGTATATAGGTTCTAACTATCCATAACAGCATGCAATAATCATCCTTGCTTTTGTGTGTGCCTTTACGTATCATGTGAGTAAATTCCGCAACGTGTCAGAGGCTGGAAAACCTGGCATTGAGCATTTCATTTTCAAGCATCTGGAACATAAATAACAAAAAGCAGCTTCTCCCACTAAACTTAACCAATCATTGCTCCATTTGACTTTCCTCTAGAAGTCCCCTACCCGAGTGATTACTACTACACAGGGTGCAGGAAGAATACCTATCAAATAGACAAGATACCCCAGGGGCTAAGTATCCTGAAAACAGCTTCAGTAGGATAACCTACCTCATCAATAACAGGTTTCAAAGTAACCTTCAGGTAGTGCTTCCCCACTATTTTCATCATTTCATCTACACACCGAGTTGCTAATGAGTTGCCTCTGAAGACTGTGTTTGCTTCTCTGTAAAAAATAATTGATTTTATTTTAACAGTGAAACAATAAGCAGCTCAGTTACAAAATCCAATTAATATTTTATCTTGCAATTAAATAGTGCTTTTTTTTAAATGTATTTCCATATATTTCAGTAAGGAAATAAAAGATACACAAGTTGCAATGGCACTCAGGAGCAAGGAAAGAATACAAAGTATTATTATAGCTATTAGCAAAACCAGAAACAGAAACAAAACCGTAACGAAAAGCCTCAGAAATTTTAGACAAAGGAAGTTATAATCCAGTGCTGAGTGCAAGAAAGAACAACTGGAGAAAATTAAAACATAATGAAGACTTGTACCTCACCAATATACAATTCTTCCTCCAGTAGAGTGATGAAAGACAATCTAAAGACTAAGTAGCATACTACAGTGATAAACTCAGACACTTTAATCAAAAGATATTTAACGTAGGTTTATGCTTTTTGCTCATTATAGCTGTTGAACAAAACAGAGCCAGCTCTGCAAAGTAAATCTTTCTAATCTGAGAGATTTAGTTTAATCTTTCTTTGTTACAGTTCAATTATAACAGAAAGGAATGTGTGTACTAAATGGCGTTTTAGAAAATTATTTTCCATGAGTCACCTCTTTCTACACAGTTAAATTGTCTTACCTTATTTAGATCAGGAGAAAGTCAGCTTTGAAACGAACCATCCTGTGGTGACAAAATCCCTTCCACATCTCCACAGGACATGACTTGGCACCTCAGTGGCCACTACTTGGGTCTACTTCATTTCTCCCCTAACCAGAGAGCTGTGAATTCACAGGCCATATAGCGCTACTTGGAAATACTCCTGTGCTTGCTACTTTCAAGGCATGCAGGAGATGTACTTACTTTTTTACAGGGCATCTTTGCAGATGAATAAAATACCCCTCATTTAAATCATATACTAAAGGAAACACGATAAAATTCTTTGCTATTTGAAAAATGGTAAGTATCAATCTAATGACAAGTAAACTTTGAAGAGTGGCCAAATATGACATTTTAAACTAACAAATGTGTACTCTTAGACACAACTCCAGACTGCTGGCTTGATATATTCAGCTGTACACTAGCTCCAAGAAAATTTTACCAGATAGCACACAATCATTAACTCTGATTCCCAGCTTCAATGTGGTTTTAATCAATGTTTTTATAATCTAGCATTAAAAGACAAATGTATTTAGTCAGGTTTACATAATGAAAGAAATGGACATGCTCACTTAACAATGATATATCATGAAGTCCTTTGAAACTCTAAAAATAATTTAAACATGCTTGACATTACTAAACATGTAATACATACTGTGTGTCCTTCAGATCTAGCTCTGCCACTGCAGCAACAAATGGAACTAGCTTATGGTGGTGTAGCAACAATCGTACAAGAGGCAGAACAGCATCATACTTGTCTCGACAAACTTCACTCAGTACATAGGCAGCAGATGCAGAAATTGGCTGTGAGAAGAATATGAAATCATGAGTGAAGAAGTTAAATATTCTTCATGTATTGTGCAAATTACAGCTCGAATCTAATAACCTAGACACAGCTGCTTAACAAAGTTTCAGCATTTGTTGTATATCATGGCAATTAAAACTTTCCATTCTACAGAAATACTTAATTAAAAATTAGTATTTACTTCATGATTGACATTTAATTATGAAATTTGGCATCTACTCACCTTTCTAACTTTCCCTAAAAAGTCAGAATATGGTTTTGTCACAAATCCAAGTAAGAAGCAGTAAACAATCACTTTACTATAATGTCATATATCTTTATAGGACTATTCCAACTATTATCAGAGCACATTAAAATACAGTTCTCAGTTTTGAAGGGTCTGGTGCCATTCTACAGTTGGTAACTGCAGTAAAAAAAATTTATCAAGTTATATCATCTAGGTAAATAAGATAGTCTTTAACTGCCACTAGCTACAAACTCAGCTCTTCCTGAATTCCAGTGAAGTATTATTTGAATATGGGCTAGCAAAAATTTTAGTCACAATCTCCTTCCTCTTCACCTTTCTTCCCCTCTGCCAGTACCTCATCAACACTGACATGAAATAAGGCTACAAAAGATGTAGGAATATAAAGCCTGCTTACTATAATTTGATTCCTTTCTCACGATACGCTCTTTGTCACAATGTGCATGTGAGAAATCCAGTCATGCCCATTAGCATACTGGGGAAGACAGAAGCCATTCAGAAGTGAAATTAGAAATCAATTCTGAAGCAGACCATTTTTGGTAAAGGTGATTATCCATCCCTACAGTGTCAGTAATGGATCAATGTCCCTGGAAAACCACGAATCCATGGGGCCAATAGCAGCCAGGGGGTAAACATTGTTGAAAAGAGCAACCAATGAGAAGAAAGTATTATATCCCTTCCAGTCACACAGCACAGGTTATTTCACTATCTCTGCTGGTTCTTCTAACATGAGAAAAAAATCTTGGTAGTTTGGAGCTCTGCAAGATGCTCCTCTGGTTGTGACAGAAGTAATTTGTGCAAAAGAACAAAATAAGTATATCTAGATATGCATAATTCACAATGTCTTACACAGGATTGCATAATTCATTTTATGTTCTCATATTAAAAGAAATTTTCAACACAATACCTGAACATCTGATGATTTTAGCAGCAAGTTTCTTAGAGAACTGTAGTATTCAGATGGAAGTACACAATCTTCAGTGTAACAGATATTTAATCTAAGTGATCCCAAATCATCAGTTTTAGAAGACTTGTTTCCATTTTCTCTTGGTTGAAGTAAGTACCTGAAAGAAAAAGAGCAATTTCAAAATATTAGATTCAAATTTCATTCATTTGACTAATTCTACAATAAAGCAAAGTACCACATTTAATTATTTTAGTATATATTAACTGAGTCTGAAAACTGGCAACAGAATTCACATAAAAAAAACCCCTTGAGATGCAAAAGAAAGAAAAGCAGTACCACTTGTTGCACCTTTATCACAAAATGAAGCATGTATTTTCTCATATCTTTCCCAACAGTGACATAGGATATACTTCCTGTAGCTCAACGGGGATAGCAAGAGCAGTTAGAAATTATGCTTAGAAAATATAGGCCTTCTCATTTTACATCTAGTTATATTTAAGGTGTTGGACATTGCAGATGGAACAGCTAGCGCCAAGTATTTAAACAGTCTAGCCTGAAGCCACTAAAAATAAGTAACATTAACAGGCTGCATTCCTGAGAAACAAGTAAGATTAAAATAAATTTTTTAAAAGTGCCTTTTTTCCCCTATTCTCAATACAAAACATATTAAGCAATTCTTCGTTGGCTTTTGCTGTAGTTCAACTGTATTCCAACAGGAGGTGCAACCCTACAAAAATTTTAGCAGCTTTTAAGCAGTTTAGTTTCAACAAACTGAAATCATCATCATTTTTTTTAGAAACATTTACATTTGTACTTCTACGATCAGGAGATCAGATTTTTCTTTAATAATGGAGCCATGCTAATACAAAGCAAAACTGATTTATAAGTACTTCTATCTGACAGGACAAGTCTTAAGCTTATTTTCCCAAGATTTAATACTAGCGATACTGTTCTATCTGCTGTACTTCAGCTGAATTTAAAACAATTCAAAAAGCTATATGAACACAATACACTGGTAATGCATCCATGCTTACATAACCTTTCTCTTAAGCAGGTAAATAGAGACATGTCATTATGTTAATACGGTCATACAGCTTTTGATCAGTTCAGAGCACTGACAGAACAAGCCTGTGTCTGCAATACACCATGTGAAAAACAGAAAACACTCATGTAAACATTCATTATGTTTAGGATCACATTCAATCACTAAGAATGAGAACCAGAGCTCAAATTTGACACGTTCAAGACACTTGGAGCCTGAGGTAGGTACATTTTGCAGAGACGAAACGGTTCCTGCACAAGAGCTGTGTTCCATTTAGCTCCTATTTGCCCACTTCCGTCATGTTTTCTAAATGGATATGCGAGGGCTTCCTCCACTCTTTTCTCTGTACTAAAAGGTTCACTAAAAGCAGAATATTTTACACTCTTTGAGGCATTTGAACCTGTCACACTCATCGCTTCCTGCTGCTAGCATTTGGGATAGTAAAGGGGCTAGAGATTGGCTTCTGTTTGCAAGAACTTCAGAAGGGAGAGGTATTTCTTCCCTGAGTTCCCTTCATGCCTTACCCTTCCAGCTTTTAAACTTCTGTGCCTGCTCCCCTGAAACCACTTTGGGTTGGTTCCAGAATACTTTCTGAGCCTTCGCAAGGAAGAAAAAAAGTCATACTTAATAATTATTTTAAAATAAACTCTTCATCAGTCATTCTGGAATTTAATTACAAATGATGCAATTCTGAGAAGTTCCTGGTTTGCTGATTAAGCTGAAAGCATACAGAGATCACTAAAACCCAGGAAGCTTACTGAAGAATAGCTAGCTCAGTCTTCCCTTTCTTCATTCTCCACACTTTCCCCTCAAACATAACTTCTATTCTGTGGGAGGGGGCAGACTGGGGGAAGAGAAGAGCTAAATGTACCCTCTCGCAAGGTTGATTTATTGAGCAGGGAAACTCTCTAGAAAGATGTTTTACCTAGACTAGAACAGGAAGACATATTTTTTAATGAACAGTTAGAATAAAATATTATCCTTTGCATGACAAGATCAGCAGGATAGAAGCAAAGTCACTTCTGAGACACCATTTCTCACCATGCTTGAAATGAATCATTTCTTAACACCTTCACAGGAACTTTGATTTCTCCTAGAAAGACATCTTGTACCAGATTGCCATTATTCCATAAGTCAACCCTGAAAATAAGAACATTGTTTAGTTTTTTTTTCCTCCCGGAGAGAAACAAAAACTTTCAAGTTAACAATAGCTGCCTTACAGCACTAATCCACATGCATGCAGGCAGAAAAAGTTAGAAATCTCACTCCATTCTAAGAAAATCAAGAAGAATCAAACAAGTGGTTTATTATCCCATACAGAAAAGACAAAGAAAAACAGTGAAAGTTAGACTCGCAGACCTTGCATCAGTAAACAGAAGTGATATTGGCAACATATGTATTCTGAGCAGTCTCCACCCACAAAACTGTGCACATTTCTTCTCAGGTAACTTTTTAACAAATCTATTTACATATCCCTATCCAGTTGCTAGAATTTGGCACACTGCAATGCCACATCAACACATGCTCTTGTTTTTCCAAACAGCAGCTCATATGCTTACAACCTCAAAAGGAATCACAGACTCCAGACATGCACCTTGGGTTTTTTCTGTTACTTCTTACCTCTCTGACATTTCTGACAGACAGCAGTTGTTAAGAAGAACAGAAACAAAAGAACAAAACAAAAAACAAAGCTAGATTTGTTGGGGCATGACTATTTTTCTAAATATATTTGCAACTATAATGAAATATACAATTCTAATTAAGATATTCAGGAAGATAATAGTTAAAAATGCACATACCAAGTTAGTTCTATAATGGCTATTAAAACTAACCACTAAATTCTTCTTCTGATGCCTGTTAGGAAACATACGCTAGCCTTGAAGACTACTTGTCACTCAGCAGATAAGGTGCACATATATATGTATAAGCACAATAAAAAAAAAAAAAATTAATATTTGAGCCCAGGGGCTCTCAGCAGTTCTAGCTACATAGTATAAATACAGACAGACCCACTCTCAAGTGTAAAGTAGCAGAAAAGGGTTTGAAGATGCAACACAAATGTTCCTCCAAAAAGCAACATAGAATCATAAGAATCCCATCTAAAAAAAAAAAAAAAAAAAAAAAAAAAAAAAAGGCTTTTCCCTCTGTTTTTACTAAACCAGCCAATTACATTTGAAACCATAGACTAGCATCAGGTACGCTGTTATCCTCCAATACAAGTTCTATTATCAACTGTGACCAAACTAACATATATTAACAGGTGGTCTTCACACCACTTTACTCACAGGCACAGGAAACAAGTTTAGGCTGCTAGATACACTCTACCACTACTTACTTCAAAACAAACCCCCCCTGTATTCAGTAAGAAGCACCCTAAAAAACTGACTAATTTTACATATTAAAAAGGATCTTTTCTACAAGTCTGATCAGTAATTCTCTGGAGATACAACAAAATACAACATTTATTGTCTTGATGACAAACTACTATGATTTATTAATAAGAAATCACTTTCTAATCTATGTAACTTACCTGACTTCTAATTTCTCAATATCCTCTTCTTCCACCTGAAACTGGGACTTCTTGGTGTAACTGCTGGACCTGGTTACCTGCAAGTAAATTCTTCCTATTAACACACTTCTTACTTTTATACCATGGATATCAAAAACCAAAGAAAACCCTGCTTCTTGAACACTGGTAAATAATTACTGTTCCTTCTAAAAAGGAGGAAGTTTAGTTCACCAAACAGCCTTTTGACAGAAAGTAGGTGAAAAATGGGTAAAAAAATGTTCATGGTGGAGCCTGGTGAGGACCAGCTCATATCTAAGGGAATTATAGTATAGATCTATTGGGGGGGGACACCAAACAAAAAACAAAACCTCAAAATAAATAAAAAAAAAAGGCAAAGAAAAATCAACACAACAAAAATAACAAAATCAACCAACCAACCAAAAAACTCAAGAAGCAAGTAAGACATAAAACTGACAACAAGGTCTTTGGTTTCAGCATAAGCCCCAAAAACGCAATAAAGTTAGTTCCGATATGTTTAAAGAAACAACAAATAAGCTCACTCTTCTTGCCCTAGTTATATCATAACTGTAAGCTCTTATTTTAATTTTCATAATTTCTTGACTGATTGCATTCTCAGTTTAATTCAAATCATAAGTTATCAAGTTATTGGAGTGGTTTGGGTCACATTTTTATACTAGTATCATACTTCCTAAGAAATTACACTCAGTATCTTGAGCAGGCCAACTGAAACACACACCATATGCTGGCACTCTATGCATAAGTATGAAACACTTTCTCAGTGAAGTCCCTCAGCAGGACCAGGATCTATATAAACACAGTAAATTACAATGCACTTGAGGGACATGTAACAGCTGCACTACTTCCAGTTCTTAGCCGAACAGTATAGTATGCTTACATGCAAATGTAGTTTTTATTACAGAGACGAATCAGAGGAAAAATCAAACTCATAACTTGGTAGCTCACATAGAATTGAAATCGATTCAAAATAACAAAAAAATCCATTGTTTTAAAAACAAAATAATACAATTAGCCTTTACTGGCTATGATCACTACATTGTTTTATTAAAGTAGTAAGTTGGAGGGGTTTTTAGCTCAGTGTTCTTGAAAATATTTTAATTCTACAGGATAGGTTGAAGTTCTCTCAGAACTCATAATGGCAACAGATGCTGTATAAATTGATTCAAGATAACCTTCACATGTGCCCACAAGGAAGCTATTTTTCACATAAAATCTGAAGGGGAAAGCTATTGTCTGGCAGCCCCCAGAAATTTACTTATATTTGAGAGGCTAGTAAAAGCTCTTCAATTTGGCTGAAGAGAGCTTTCTGTGCTAGGTACTGCTATGTAGGTCGCTTAAAATATTTGAAAGATTACATAAAATAGATAAACAGGCAGAATACCATACAAAAAGTTACCTCAAAATAAAATGTTTCGTTAAACTGCGGATTGCTTGTTTTCTTCTTTACTTTGGTCTTCTTTTGGTCATTCCTGTTCCAATGTGGTAAAATTTTTTACCATAGACAACTTAAACACACAATTATAAAGACATTCTATTGTCAAGAAAATCCATGCATTAAAGTTAAAACAATTTTTGTCATTTTAGAGATCACTTTGACCAATGAAGAAAACCTTAAAATGAGTTCATCTTTACAATATAGTTTGAAAAGTTAAAATTTCAAGTGCTGTATGTAGTTAATTGTGCAGCTGCCCAGCTCAAACTTTCATTTCACAAATGAGTATAACTTACATATATCAAGTAAAATATATCAACAATTTCTAAAGCATTTCAAACTCCAGCCTGCAGACAATTTCTTTAACACTGCTTGCAGGTTACTAACACAGATTTCTTTGTCTTGTTCAACTGCCAATTTCTGGTTTCCCCCCCCACCCTCTTTTGGTGGGGAAATACCTACTACTTCTTTACAGACAGAGGCTTACACCAAGCCACTGAATGTTTTCTTTGGGAGCAATCATTGCTAATGCTAAATAGCACAGGGTTAAACAAAACAATTGCTCCCCACTGCCTTGTGAGATAGATATATAGAGATATACATATACACACACACATATGCATACACTTTTTTCTTTTTTACATGTTTTATGAAAGAATACAATAAAGGGCTATGATAGTGTAAAATGCTTTCTAAAAGAAACAAATATAAAAGGGGCTGGGGGGAACAGATGAGGAAGAAGAAAAGTCATCCTAGATATTGACTGTTTTCAGGTGCTGGCTATATAAACATTCCAGTGATGGTACATGAATCACACATGCATGAGATGGGAAAATCTTAACCAGGAACTTCTGTCAGATTTGCACATATATTCCCACACCAACAGGGTAAATAGTTTGTGGGATGAACATTCACTCAGTTCTATCTGTATCACAGGACTAAAACAGGAAATATATGTCAATTTCCCTTCTTCGGCAACCAACAGCACGCTTCGTACGTATAATGGTTAAATCTCCCTAGTCCTCTTAAAAAAACCCCAAGCAACCAGAAAAAAAAAAAAAAAAACAAACAAAAAAACCACCAAAACCCCCCAACCTAAAAAAACAGTGATCATGTATTACCAAGGAGATGAAAAATGTCCCATTTACTCATAGATTACTCAGGAACAATCTCTTCTCAAGTGTCTAAAAGACACAAGTTTGCTAGTAGGTGTTCTGGAACTATCTTCAGTACCAGAGACAGTAAATGGACCTAGGTTTGATGTTGCAAGAAAGAACAATTGAAACCTAGCTTACTTTAGATGTTATTGAACACGGACTTGCAGAAAGTGAATGTGTGGGACATGGGATTTTTCCTAATTGGAAAACCCCAACAGTTATTCAGGATTACCAATCCAAACAAAGGAGACATTCAAACTGTGGGGAGTTTGAATGTAGGATCCTGAAGATGCTGGCACAGAAAGGTCTCACCAGAATCCCTTCTCTCGTGCTTCCTCACAGTTGCTAAACGTTTGCTGCAAAGAAATTCACCCATCAAGAAAAACATGGAATGAAGATGAGTGAGCAACTGACTCTTATCATTCCAAACAGAAATTTGACAAAAACTAATAGGAAGCACGGTACAGATATCAAGAATCCAGGGCAACACCTGAATAGAAAGAACTGAGTGACAAGTGGTTCTTGACTAGTGCAGGCCATTCAGATAGACTCAGCATCTTCATAATCTTGAGAGTATGCCATGGAAGGGGAGAATACAGTAACAATGGAAAATGTGATGCATACAGAAAGCATTTTAAGATTTTTCCGTATTTCAAATGTTTTGCTTAAAACCTATGACTTTCTTTTCCAGTTTAAGATCACAGCATTTTAGATTTATTAATTTTATTCCAAAATGTTACCTGGAAGGGCCCACAAGAGAGACTGTTGCATAAGGGTCACAATTCTGTCCATTTATAAGAGGCAACCCATGGCACTCCTTTATACTAAAAGGAAAAGGGAATCAATACATCAGTGGAGTCATGACTTTGGCTTAGAAAAACAAACCCCAAATAATCCTTTCTCTTTTAAAAGATCTTTTTAAGTCCTGCTGTATTATACAGTTATATACGTTGATCCAGTGTAATGTATGTACAGGAAGTAGAGCGTAACTACAGATCTCTGGACGGTAATACAAGGTAATACTCAAGTGTACAGTCAGACGTAGGGGGCTCTGTGAGAACAAAATTCTTGGAATTGCTTGACAAAAGACATTCCAGTATCACACATGCATGGCAAAATCCTAAGTAAAATGAACTGCTATGTTAGGGGAAACTGCACACTTCATTAACTTATAAATTTGATTTCTCTAGGCCCACAGAAAACTATTGAAATTTGGATTCAAGTATTTTGTTTTGGATAAACTCCATTCTGAGTTCAGTAAGCTGAGAAATGCAAAATCATATCCTGAAATTATATTTAAAATCAAGCATCCGAAATTATTAGTATATAGTCCTAGCACATGTAGGTTCCATCCATACTGTTCAGCCACAAACAGAAAATCAGTTTACCTTTGAAATAGTGTTTAAAGTTTATTTTCAAACTCTTTCCACAATAGTGCAGGGTTAACCAGCCCTTTTTAAAAACACTGTTTTCTTCTGTAATTCATACAGTAGGTTTTAAGCTGGTGTTTAACAGATACACGGGAGGGTTAGAAAGTAATGCTCATGGGAGCAGACACACGTTTCCTGGACCTTCTCTGAAAGCCTGCAATCACTTTGTATCACCACAGCAGCAACACAGAGCTGGGTCAGCAAGCTGACAAACCTTCAGATACTGCCCACATCTGAGTATTAACTAAAACCAGCAGGAACAACAAAAGCAAAACATTTTGCAAATTTACACAGCAGAAACCAGACATTCTAGCAAAATGATGCTACCATGTAGCCATGCACACTGTGGTCTTTATTAAGTCCAGAAATATTCAGCAGATTAGGAAATTTCATAGGCAAGACAAAACGAGATCTGAGTATTATATATTCCTGTTTTCTCTTTTAAAAATCATCTGGTTTTAATAATGTATTGCAGGAATTGAGCTAAATTAATGCAAGTAAGGTTTGGCTGTCATAATTAGCCAGTCTGAATAACATGGAACTTAAAAGAGAGAATAGAGTTTTCTGATCTAAGTTCAGATAAATAATCAAATATTCTAATACTACCATGTGGAATATGAAGTTGTGCAAATCGGGCTAAAGCAACATAGCAGCAACATTAGCTACACACTGTTGTTAAGTAAATGCTTTCAGTACTGTAGAAAAATAGCATTAAAATAACAAGAGCTGCAAACTCAAACACAAGTGGAGAAACAAGACACTAACACTCCTGTGCTGCCTCAGAACTCCACCCTCTTTGGAGTATGCACGATTATAAACCAGATGGTATTTCCCCCCCAAAAGTCCCTTTGTCTTAGCCAGTTCAGGGAACATTTTGTGCTGAACCACTGCACAATCATTTGTTATTTTTCTTCCAGTTTTCAAGCACGTGGCCTTCAGCATTTCAATAATTTTTGAATCACAATGAATCCTACAGTGATTTCAAACCCACCATTTAAACGGGTTCTTGAAACATCCAGTTTCATAAGCATTAATCGATTCCTCCTCCAACACACACATGACATAAAAGAATGGTGACAAAATTAAACTGTCTAGACTTTCTAGTCCTTTGGGGTATCTGATTTGAGGCAGCTAGGACTTGATTCTTTCAGACTACTATCAGGGATTTTGTGGCACCAAACATACTGTCTCTGCAGCTCCCAGAGCTTTTTGGTTTCAGGTGTGAATGCTAAAGGTACCTGGAAGTCAGCCTCAAATTGAGTCTCATAGGAAATTCATAGCAGATGGGCCAAGTCAAACTTATGTCCACAGAATTCAACTATTTAAACAATACAATTTCTCTTCCTACAGACTCATGTTCACCAAGTTCCTGAGTTTCTCTATAGCAAGCAGATTTAAGTCTTTCAGAAAGCAGCTGCTTTTCTGATGTATGAAGTTTCTTATTCCTTCCCTTATCACTTTATGAATGACCCGTACACTTGACATAATGATCCTGTGGGAAAAAGTGTATTATTGTATCAACAAAAACTGATCACATTGCCCTACTTTTGGTTACAGAAGCAGCTTGTTCCAGCCTCCCCTGTCTTCTTACAGCTTGACTGCAACATACACAAATCAAAGGAATGCTTGTTTGTGATTTCCTGCAAGCTGAAAAACATTTTACTGACAACTACACAGCCTTGCAGCAGAACTAGAACCTCCAGATTCACCATACAGATCTGTCACTTCAAGCTGATTTCATGCTCCAGTCAGTCGCCCTGTGTAGGCAGCTCTAGCATTCCCTTTTCATCTCCTGCTCAAACCCTAGTTCTGTTGCCAGCAAGTAAGGTCTACCTACCTTAGACAGCCTACTTTTTCTAAAATCTCAAAACCCAAACAATACTCCAGTCCCCCTCAACCAGCAGCTCCTAACATTCCCAAACCTATCCTTTTCAGACTCATCAGGCTCAAGAATTTGTTCCAAATTTCTCTCGCCTCCTCCCCTTCCATCTCTCACTCTAAACTAGCCAGCTATCCCTTAACTCTCCAGTTACTGTCTGGAGACATATTACGTGACACCACAGCTAAATCAACTGAATGGCACCAAAATAGTGGATCCTCCTTCTCTTACAACTCCTACTTTGCATATATCACCTACAGTGATTCTGTTTACTGACATTACATAAACCTATTTAGGTTTTGAGCAAGTTTTCAGTCAGTTTGGCAACCTGAATTAACCTAGTCACGCACAAGATCCTGCAAGCTCCAAAGGTGTGCAAAGCAAGTAGCCATTAAAGGTAGGAAGCCATTAAATCAACTCAGCACCATCAGACTGAATTGTTACTCCCTAGGGGCTCAACACACAAGGCTGAATTACTGCAGACAGTTTTATGCTACTGAACAAGCAGCCTCCAGCAAACATGTTTAAAATTTTAAGATGTATGAAGTGGCTCAATTAAAGTAGACTTAACAGAAGTGGAAAAGTGCCACCTTTACAAGTTACCTGCTAGCAAATCTTAAGGAATGCTGCCCTTCCCTGAAGAATCAGGCAAAGTGCTAGAACTGCAATCTTCTGTAACAGCAAAAACACAAACAAACAAAAAAAATCTGCCAAATGAAGCAAGAAAACCCTCAAAACACTTTGATCAATCAAAAAAACCCCAACCACCAACATGAAATATACATTCCTATTCTGACAACTATAATAAATTTAGTTCTACCATATGGTAAACATTTCAGCTTTGACAAATGGTTTCACATATCTAGGCTGGCACGAGCAATTTTCATTCAGAAAGCATAAATGCATAGTGTTTGAGGAAGTAGACAGGAACTTAAAAGCCTTTTATATTTTAAACTACTACATCTTTATGTAAAGTGTAAGCAACAGCTAATAGAAGGACTTTTGTTCTTTTCTCAATTTACTGATCAGTTACCATACAATGTAAGGTATTCAGTTTACATCAATTCTTGCTTCACAACTCAGTAGTTTGTTCTGCAAGAGGAGTTTCAGATAGGAAATAGGAGCCTATCAGATACAACTGGCATATATTCAGCTGATAAGATGGAAATAAATCCTTAAATGGACACAGCCTGCAATAAATTGCCTTGATGACTGAGAGACTCGACCTCTACCACTCAAATTAACTGAAGTCCTCCAAATGCAAAACCTAACTGCAGCCATTAGGATTTGTCACTTCACAAAAATTGTTATGTTCCCTAGAACAACTTCATGTGAGCAGATGAAGTATAAACAGAACAGTAACAAACTGACAAGTCAATTTAAGCTAGCATAGTGCATAATTTATTTAGAAATGTAAGTAAAAAAAAGATACCAAATCTAGCTTTACTAAGCCATTTCTGGCTTTCAAGTGTTCCCACTGTAAATATGTAAAACTGTTTATTTCAGAGCTGAAGTCGTGTTAAACACGGAGCAGGCAAGTACTACCATCCAATAGCCTAATTTGGCAAGAAACCGTTCAAGTATCATCTGTTTCAGCAGCAGCAAATATGCAAACAATAGTCACGCAAACTTGTTTTTCCGACTCCCACAAAGAAGAGCTGTACGCATTTATTTTTGAAATGTGCTGCTATGGTTTTGAACAAAAGAGCCCACACTGACTCAGCAGTTAATCTCTTGCATTATCTTTTTCCCTTCCTCATTCACACATTAGAAAGGGAAACAACTAGCTTCAGAGACAAAACAAAATTTTAATTCAGAAATGGCCTGTGAGTGCATCTGCAGGAAATATAACAGCAAGTTTCCAATTAATAAAAAAATTATGTGTAAAATCGGGGCTTAGCCCACTGTAAGTAGTCTCTAAGACAGCCCTTCACCAAAGGAACATTAACTTTATGTTTGTATAGCTCATATTAAGAATTTTTTTCCACAATTTTTTTCTTTGGCCAATACTTTTCCAGTTTTAGACAGATTGAGAAGAGGCAGGTACAGAAATATCTATATATGCCCACTCTTTGTCTTTCTTTACTCAGCCACAGCTCTGCATCTTCCTATCTTTCAGCTTTGTTAAAGGATTTACTGGCATAATGCCTTCTCAGGGCCTGGTGACAAACAGAACATAGCATTAAGCGCATCGCTTACTAATTATCCTTAGAAATTTACAAAATCAGCAGACTTCTAAAAAGCTTAAATTTTCTATTATATCTCACAGGTATTTTCTTTAAGTTCCTCGTACTTTAAGATCAAAAGGGCCTTAAAATGCCCTCACATCCATTTCTATAATACTATTGCAGTGAGAGATTTCTTATTTCTCATACTCTCACATGTACATCCAAAACTATATTTATGTACAATATATTACTTACAGAGCTAATTATTTCGAGGTTCATCAGCATGTGTGACAAATACTACTAAACATTTTTAGTTTGAAGAACTCTAGTGCATTTCATAATCTCAGATGAAGACAAAGGTACTGATGTAATACTGCAGCGTTTAACGCACAGTCCTCTCTCACATGGCAGTGAGTGGGTGAGCACAGCAACCACGAGAGAACCCTGGCTTCCTTTTGTTTATTTATCTCCATCACAAAAAGAGATCCTAAGAGAGGGCATGGTGAGTAACCCACTTCTACTGAAAACTGCAATCTAGAACAGTAACTTTCTAAAGCAACTTTTCTTCATTGTATGAAAAACCCAAACATGTTTTAAAAATAAATAATAACAACTTGGACTAGAGTGCATGAATTTATAAATAAATAAAAAAATAAAATAAAAAGAAAATAAAATAAAAAATAAAAGAAAATCAAATCCAAAACCACATCTATCAGAAAGTTAAGTTGGAAATAAACCACAAATCATAAAGCTCCAGCCAGCTTTTGGTAGCACAAGGGAAAAGCTCTTCTAATTCTGCCTTGTGCTGCAAGTGGGATACAAAAATAAGAGCAGCAGGACTCCTAATGAACCAAGCTGCCATCTACTATACAAGTAGAACCACATTCAGAACTATCTTTAAGTTACAAATATACACTGACTTCAAGCACATTTCCACATCTTAACTGAATTATCAGCTTACAACAGCCACTAAAGCACCAGCAGTTATGCTGGCTTAGTTCTATCACAGAACTAGCTTCCCTTTTCATACCAAGTAACAGAGAAGCAGAGAGATTATTTTGCTAGGTTTTGCTCCAACTAAGCTATTCGTCTTGTTTTAGAGAGTTGACTAAAACAGAAAGACCTTAATGTAAACTTTATAACAAAAATTACATTAGCAAAATTGACTGTGTAACGGTCTACCCCTGCTCCCTGGAGCTGATCTGAACATACAGTCACTGAGACAAACGGAAGACCACACACCATTTCCTCCCCTCAGTTTCACAATATGACCCATTCTTTCATTCTAAATTCTCAGAGAAGATTTAAAAAAGAAAGAAACAAGAAATCCTCACTTTCTGAATAAATACAAGTTAATGAACACTGCTGGAAAGCAAAATAAAAGAATTTTACTACCTTTAGAGCTTTTAATCTTAATTTTCCCTTAGTCATTATAACCCCCTTGGCCATACCCTTCATAGGATCTATCCCAACACCTGTTCGGAGACAAGCGCAGAAAAACCTTTGTGTCTTTCTGAAGCACTAAAAATAAAAATCTGCAGTAAGACTGGCTTGTTCTCCTGAACCTTACTCGTGCTGAGAATGTAAAGAAGAGCATGCTGCCACATCTCACTGAGTGTCTGCAAGTCATTGGTCTCCACTGGTCTCTTCAATGAAAGCAAACAGTCTCCCAGGGGCAAGTGACTTAGCAGGCTACCAGACTTTTCAAAAATAAAGGATAGGATTAGTATCTAGAGAGCCTGGTACCCTCTAGTACTCCCTTATCACACAAACTTCCAATAAGAACGTCAAAACATTTTTGTACAGCTGTATTTGCATTACCTTCTTACCAGTTTCTGGCCTTAAATATATTGCTTGATAATGGATTAGAAGAATGACCAGTACAGGTGGAATTTTGGGTCTTCTGTGACTAACCTCTATAACCTGTATATTCAGATTCCCAAAGCCATCACATAGGATTATTATCAAACACAGCTTTAAGAGTAATAACACAAGAGAACGGACTGGGTAGTAGCTTCCAGTATGTGTCATTCCAAGCTTTTTCTTTAATATTGGTAAAATTTGTCTTTTTTTGAAGTAACACACGTAAAGAAATTTACTGTTTCTATGAGGCTCTCTGAGATGGTGTAATGCCTTTTTACTTTGCATTTAAAATAAAGTTTGGCAGTGACAACTCCCCAAGTTGCTGCTAAGAAATTCTACTAAAATGTGATAATCTTACGCTGCCCTAGAATGGCAACTCCTACATTTTCCTTTTCAATAAACATTCTTTATCATGGTTAACCATGAGAAAATAATTCTGAAGCAAAACTAAAACTGGATTTTCACATACCAAACCAAAACATTATTATGGAAAAAGTTTCTCACTGTTCCCAATACCACCACCACCAGCTTAATTCTGTCAGCAACAGCAGTACTGGAAGTTCTGGCTGTCAGCTGCAGTGGGTATTCACAGCTTTCTCACCAGACCCAGCTCAATAGGAATTACAAAACACTGAACTAATGACACCAGATAGTCATGCTGAGTCCTAATAAAAGTGAATGCTTTGGGAGGAACAGAGATGAGCAAGTGTGCAAAACTTCTGCAGGAGTTCCATAAGCATATAGCCATTCCCTCAGCAAGGAAGGCTCCAATAAAAGTCATACAAAAAAGAAAAATGCTATTAGTACCAGGAGACAAATTACACAATGTTCGAATAAACAACTAAATATTCAAGGATTAACATATTTTCTTACTGTACTACTAGTTGCTGGCACACAGATCCATTATCTGTTATCAGTTCATTCAGTTTTAATTCAAGGTGAACTTTTCCCTGGGGAAAAAAAAAAAGAAAAAAAAAAAGATACAAATAGTTTTAAAAGCCTTTATTTTAAAAGTAGTATTAGAGCAATAATGTAGTTAACAGAAGCTATTTAAGGTAATTCCAATATAACCACTTAAAGCAAATATCTGTTCTAAAGCACATACCCTGCAACAAGAGTAAGACGAATGCATTTGAACTTTGAGAGAAAATTATTAAAGGGAAGCATTATCCTCGGCTGCAGACAGCGCAGGAGTTGGACAAGCCCCCACAGACTTAACACACACACACAAAAAATATTTTTTGCAGCATGAGAAAGTACCAAGAGCAAAAGTCCCTCTCACTTTTTGTTCCAAGCATGGGATGAGCACTTGAGCAAATAGACAGTGAATTCATGAGCATTTCAGCAGAAAGTTCTAAAATGACCTTGGACTCTGAAGGCAGTTAGACTTATTCAGAAAAGCACAATAGTATGCAGTAGCTGTAACAACGAACATTTAATATCCAGCTGTGAAATCCTGTCCATTGCACCAGACTGAAGATTATTTAGAAATAATTATTATGCATCCCAGTGTAGCTTTCAACTGTCTCACAAAGTCTGCTGATGTATTCACGGAACAGAAAACACACAGGAGAGGAAGAGGTGGCAATAATTGCTAAACCTGGCTTCCTCCTTTACTTTTTTCTGATACAGAAAAGTGCAGCAAGAAAAAGAATCCATAGATGATGGCACAGAATGGATCAGCTTCAGAACTCAGCAAGGGCCAGCCTATTGTACCCTCTCAATCAAAGGTTCCACAAACTCCAAACCATGATACAGAATTTGCTTGAAATTACCAAAATTAGGTACTGTACCCTTACAACAAACATCTACTGCCTGAACAATACTGCTACTCCTTTCAGTGCCCAGCAATTTGTGCTAGGTTTCACAACTAAGATAATCAGACACTGACAAAGTCTTTCCTCTAAACCATGTTCTCTTTCGCATTCTTGGAATCTGCCCATTTATTAAAGAGAACATCAGATGGCACTGGTCTGTCCACTATTATGCTTCTTAGGGAAGGGACTTAGAAAGTAATTTTAGAGTACGGCAAAGGAAGCAATCTACAATTTGAACCACAGCTTTTCTGTACAGCACTAAAATGGAAGTAAACCCCTTAGCTAACATTGCACACATTTCTATAGCACTTATGTTTTGACACAAAACTGAAGTGTTTTTATTGTAAATCCCCTGGGGCAAGGGCCGTGTTTCTTTCTCTGTACGTCACATGGGAGGAGAAATTAAGTTTCTTTTATAAGGAAGTTTTAAATGTAACTATTTTGGGATGCCTGCCAAGTGTTTTGCAAACTGTTACTACATGGATTGGAACACAGGTACATTAAGAAAGTATTTGTCAAGCACAGAAACTCAATTACAAAAATAGATTTACAGGATAAAAACAGGATACTGAGAAGCATGCCAACAGCCTTACAAGGCAAAGTTCTTGAATGACAAATGAAAAGACAGTAGTAGTATTCATTGTAATAGCTGACAACTACTTCTAGTAGGCAGACCTTGTGAATGGCCTAAACATCTTCCTTTTGCTTTAAAAAAACCCAAACCAAACACAAATCGGGTGTTCTACAGTGATCAGCAAAACAGTTATTTTACTGCTCCTGAAAAAGTTCTGTAGATGTAGTTTGTTCAAAATTCAGCACCATGATGACTACAGTCAAATAGCTCTATGTATTTGCCTGACACATAAGGAAAGTTTCAGGTATATTTCTGTTGTTTTGTTTCTTGAGAGCAGTGTGATCCTTTCCAGGAGTGGCTGATCTGCAGATCTGTATCAGAACTTTTGACATAATATGCAACCAGGTTATAAACATGGTTGTACAGACTGGTTTTTGTTCAAAACATAAGGAGAAATCAGCCATTCTTATACACTTATAACTTGGTATGCATTTTGTACATCTACAAGTCACAATATTCAATATGCACCTCTATCATCAATGTACCTGATATGCAGGCTGCTTATTATACCAAAGGTAGCCTGTAATAAAAATAGATCACTGGTACACAGAAAGTTCTCTTGAAACAAATGAAGATTTAAGAAAAACAAACAAACAAAAACCAAAACTCAAACCAAGCAAACTGCAGTGTGTCCTGCATATAGCCAAAGAACACAAAATCTGTCTACAAGCCATCCTATTGCCTTGCACCCATCATAAATTCTGGAAAATACTCATATGGAGGGAATTGGAGGAAAAAATGTCAGTTATATGTATGGTTCTGTAAGGAGAAGAGCACATATGAAAACAATTTTTTCCCATTTTTTTCCCCCAAATATTACCTGGTTTTATAAACTCTTGTGCACTTTTTCTGTGAAAAAGCCTGCTATTTTCAACCATGTCTCACCAAAAACCTTGGCAATCTCCTAGGAGTACCTTTCAGTACGGTACGGTACATGCAAACCAATGAGATTTCAGCAACATCTGGCATTTGGGAACTGGTCTCAGCTCTGCTCTTACAAATTTAATGGAAAAAGAAAGCAGGACAGAGCAGAAACCTACCCAAACACCCTAACTCAAAGAAGATTAACATGAGGACCACACAAGTTAGCAGAAAAGGTCATCCTTTAATGGACGTGTCACGCAGCAGAGTGCCTTACTTTTTATCAGTAAGAGTTTACCTTCCACTGTGAGCTACAAAGCCATGAAATATAAAAACCTTATTTCTAATATGTAAGAAATAGCTGAATTCTATTAATGGAATATTATAATTGAAATTTCATGCATACTTGCATAGTATTATGACATTAAGTAATTTATCATTCAATACAATGTTACGACAGAGAAGAAAAAACATAGCAAGCATGACAATAGTTAAGTCAAAGCAGGAATAGCATTTCAGGTTATACCTGGAAAGGACTTTCTAGAATGTTCAGAGATTCTCAATAATACTGTATTCTGTTTTCTTCCCCAAATCAAAAAGAATTGCTGCAACTTCTAGAGCCATCTCATTTTTATGTATTATTGGAACAATCCTGGCAGAAGAACTTGAGCCACAGACCAAATTAAAACTCCCAAGTGCAAGTTACTTGATACTGAATGCAGAAAGTATTTCAAAACAAAATGCATGAGCAGAGCACAAGTACCTCCAGTTTTGGTGACCTTAAGCATTTTAAGTCACATAATCTGTCATCATTTCATATAACACTAAAACTGACTAAAACCCCCCAAAAGATTCAGTAGTTTCCTAAATCATTCACCTGTATCAAGTACATAGCTCCTCTTGCAAAGATTTTAGACATCAAAATACTGTTATGACATTTCCCCAAACAGTTGCTTCAAGTCTTCTGACAGTTTTAAGTACCATAAGCAACAAGACAGCCAGATTAGAAGTGTAGAATATGCATCATTCTCTAATCAAGCTGAAAGACACAACTGTCTCATAAGAATTACACAGATGCTAACATCTATCTGCTACAGCTCAAGATAAACTTTTACCATTACATGCAGCTCTCCAATTTTTTTAAATATGAATGTGCAATTTAATAGTTACCTGAACCTCTGAATTAGAATCAACAGGTTGAAGCATAAACCAGTTCTCTTTTCCTGTGTATTTGCATAAATCTTCTTTTTTGATTGACACCTTTCCTAGGGGAGGGGAGCAGGGACAGATAAGCATAAACATCACCTTCATCTGAACAGGACAAATACTTAAAGGGATTTGAAGTCTGACTTTTGTTTAAACTCTTCTAAATTTTTGAATCTTATAATGCTGTATGAAAGCTTCTGGAAACTAGGAACACGAAGCATAAGTAAAGCAGAAAAATACTTCATATAAAGCCAAATTAAGTTAATTACGATGTGTTATCTTGGACATCGCTAATAACAAGATTAGGTAAAATAAAGAGCATGCTTGTAGCTGGAAATAACGTAAGAAAGATTTGAGAGAACAGTAATCATGCTGAAGAATGTTTAAATAGAAAACTGCAAGTAGATGCCTTTTACTCTTCTGATTGCTATTTGGAATGCTGTCATTATACTAAATTATCTGGCATCCTGGTACAAATTATTTCCTTCCTCAACTCAAGTAATATGAAGACTACTTCCACAGCAGACTGTTAGACCTTTACAGCAACTATATCCAAGCAGCAGATGCAACAGATCCATTATGCTGGGGGGCAGGAAAGAGGGGAAATCCACCTCCTGTAATTTTTCGCCTAAGCTACACAAGTTGCTGCAAAATGCTTTGTAAGTCCAGTTGCACTGACAGAGAAAAAACAAATTCTCTAAATAGACTTTCTCCACAATTGCAATTACTGTGGAATTACTCCACAATTTACTCTCTTAAGTCCTACCAGTAGTGACAACTACACAACTATTCCAATGAAACACATGTGGAGAAAAAAACAAATACAATTTAAAAAAAATGTATTGAGACTGTAATTTTAAGAATATAAAATATCCAATTAGCTTAAAAAATAAACTTATATCACTATCATAGAATAAAAGCAAAGAAACAAAATTCCTGCTTTTCAAACTTTAAAGGAACATTTAGTTTAAAGTGCACCATAAACTGTGTTCTGAAAAATGCATCACTTCAGTAATTGTATCCTTAATACTATAGATAATGATACTGAAAACAAGCAAACATTATAAAATACGTAGACAGTATTCCAGAACTTACCTATACGCAGGTCTTTTTGTAAAACACTTTTATCATAAATGTAGAAGGACAACCACTGGAACGTTCTTGGAATTTCAAAGTAAAACTCTTCCCCAAAATATGGACTGAAAAGAAAGACTGAAAGTTAAAACAGAAAAATACTTTATGCAATTTACACAGAAGACAAACATCAAAATGCTGCATTTTTACTTCAATCCCAAACCCTGGACCCAAAGCCATCCACAACCATTTCATTACAATAACATACAGTAACAGCGCAAGTTAAAACTTCATGAGAATGCCTTATGTATGTTCAGAAAAGAAAAAAAAAAAAATAATAATCAGAGCATGAACAGAAAAAGTGCCATTTCCTCCAAAATGTCAGTTCTGTTTTTCTGGCTTCTAATTATTCTATTTGGTTCTCTACCACCCAAAATGACTTCCTGAGACCCTCACAAGTTTTATGTTTCTTTTTTCATTCAGTACATGATTGAATTGCATTAAAACGTGATTTATTAATTACTTCACTAACTGACATTTGTTTAGCTCCAACTTCTGTGTCAAATTTGATGCCCAAAGATTCAGACCTGTAAAAAGAAGCATTAGCAACTATAAAACAGAAAAGAGCAAAAATTAAATATTAATCTCCATCTGCATATCTCTACATGAAAAAGACTCTGGGTCTTTTTAGAGCCAGAAATATGTCTATGGGTTGGTATCTTCACTCAAGGAATTCATACTTCCATTGAACTTAAGGAGTACTTCTTGATATCATCATAGGCAGTAGTCAGAATGCTGCATTTCTTAACAAAACCACAGTTACTTGTGTGACTGTAAGCTGTGAATTCTGAAAATCAAGTGCATCCACAAAAAAGCACCAACGCTGTTATTTTGGAACTACTCGAATCTTAAAGACTTAAATTACTTTCAGTTACGATGCACTAAAATCATCAGGAAAAGGTGTTCAGCTTCACAAAACTCATTTTAACCTCTGCTTTCTTTCTACAGAGAAGTATTGTAATGACAGTTACACCAAACCCAGAAACAGATTTGGGGTTTGGGGTTTTTTTTATTTGTTTCCCAGTAAATTACCTTTCTGACACTGTACTGTTACAATACTTTATTAAATAAACTAATACAAACATGCTTATGTTTGGAATAATCAGTTCATATTATTACCTACCTAAACGGATACCAGGACAAACAAGCTATCATGCCTACTCTCTTCCCTCCAAATAGTTACAGAAAAAACCACCAAATGCTTATGGACCAATGGTAATAAGTTAAGAATAAAGGAGAAGCTGATAACTAACTTTAAAAGTGGAAAAAGACACAAGTGAGATATCTAGCATCCCCAGTTTCTGGAACCGATTTTGAGAAACAGGAAGTTTAACTGCAGGGATTCATTATGAGGAATTTCACAAGTGAAAAATGTTCCTTTGTTCAAACACAGACCTTTTACCTTAGGTTTCAAAGCAGACAAATCAGCCTTTGCACTACACTGCGAAATAATTCAAGAATTCTCAGCTGAAAAATTTACTTGTGGTTTTTCAGCTCCCCACTTTTTTTTTTCTTTTTCTATTTCAAGGCTGACAAAGTCAGCTTTGATTTCAAGAGCTGGGTTCTTGCCAGCACCACCACTAAAGGTATAAATTCATGAGCACTTTAGCAGCTGTGCAGCCCTAAGCAGCCTCAATTTCCTTACAGAATCACAGAATAGTTAGGGTTGGAAAGGACCTTAAGATCATTATCTTTTTACCTTTGCCACTCATTTTAATTGTACCGACACAACAACTCAGACCAAAAAAGATATAACAAAGGATTATTTTAAACTCGGGTCAATTCTGTGATATGGCGCCCCTAACAGCTGCACAATTTGTTGCACCAGTGCAGAGATACTACAGCAAGAAGAGGGAACTGTGGGTGAACTAGCTGGCACCAGTATCAAGGAGAAACTCTGCTACTAATTCAGCCTCAATCAGACATCCTAAGAGGAATGCTAGACTACAATGTACATCCACAACTGCGTATCACTCAGAGTTAAATCCCTATTCTTGTTTTATCTATGTAACTCTCTGCATCCTATTATCATCAGATGAAAAGTCTGGGTTAGAGACTACCAGCAAAGACTTCCAAAAACCAGCTAGATCCTATAGCTAATTTCACCACTATATTCCCCCCACTGAAAGAACAATCAGCTACTAACAATCATTTTGACCTCAACATCACATGAAGTCTCAGATTTGCAAACAAGGAGCAGGTCAGTAGCACAAGCATAACCAGAAAGTAATGTATTGTTTTATTCACTTTTCCTTATCTAGATTAACACCACTGCCTTATGAATCAGTTGATGATTATTCTTTAGCAAATACAAGGCACAGAGAGAAAATTTACGGTGGAGAATACAAACAATTAATAAAGAAATTCTAAGGTGGATACAGAACTGGCTGAAGGGGTACAATATGTTATACCTATGAGGAATAATTAAAATGGAGAACTTACTCAACCTGTTCCTCAGGGATTCAGTTAGTTTAGTACTTTCATTTGTGACTTTGATGCAAGAACTTTAAAGACTGTGACGGATACAAAATTAGAAGATAGTGCTAATTCAAAGGAAGACAAGACTGTCATTCAGAAAGAACTGGATTACAGTAATACAGGAAATTCAATTCAAATGTGTGACATACTCCTTTGCTCTTCCTTTCCTTGTTAAACTGGCACTTCTATGGCAGAAACTGACCAATGCCCCTAGATCTGTCATTTGATAAATGCAACAGTTATATCAACGAGAGATTTAAATATTGCTATGACCTTGCTTTCACACAAAGCTCAGCTTGAAAAAAAGAAAGTGAATTTAGATTAAATAATAATAAAAAGATGGAACACGTACACACCACAACCCCTCCCCAGTTCCTCTTATTTGACCACAGAAATGTGAGGAGTCTCACGGATGTTCTTTAAATTTTCCGAGCGTTAAAAAAAAAAAAAAAAAAAATAAAAATACATATTTCTTTGGAACTCACAGAAATCCCACATTGTGTCAGGAAATACTTCCTGAGCCATTAGTCAAAATATCCTTCTTTCACTTCAGTATTAATTCATGTTTTTCTAACTTTGAAAAGTCATTTGCTTCACATCTGCACTCAAACAATAGTCCCAGTGCTGGTGGAAGCCAAACCCTACTTGCACATTTTAAAAACACATTTCTTCATTAGTTTTAAGTCGCTGTCATAATTACTTCCACAGATGTTTAACTAATGGATATTCATAGAATACAATTTAGATTACAGCTAGTATAAATTTGCAACCCAGAATGCAGTGACAAAACCACACTGTGAATTATGTAAGAAAATGCAAGCAAATAATATAAGACAAAACAATTAAATTCAAAGTTGTATTTATGACTAAAACTATACTGTGCTACACCTTACTGAAAAGCAATTTATCAAGTTCTCAAAGTAGTAAGAGATCAGAGCTTTCATCTTCCTTTCCAGTACCTCTAGGTTAGTACGCTATTCCAGTTTAAGACAGTAATAAGCAACAAGATGGTATAATTAGTTTCTGGAATAAGTGCCAGCCTTCATAACTGCATACACACTAGTAATCAAATGTAAGCACCCAATCTGGGTGCTGCTAATAGAGGATGACTTATCTTATTACATTTCATTTCATTGGCTTGTATAGAACCCTACGCATGCTGTGAATCTAACTTAATGGAGACATAATTCAGAGGATGGAGTTCCCTATGCAGTGAGTGAAGACTGCAAGGCACCTACAGGCAGGGAGTCATCCACAACACTGACTTCTAACTCCTAATAAAATGTTCTCAACTTAGAAATATTAATTTCATACCACCTGAAAAATTCTCAATTTGAGAGTGAGGTGTATGTCACTTGTGACATCCCCTCCAAATTGTTGTTTTGTTACAGTGAGATTTTTCTTCCTTTGTAAAGTATTAATGGCATTGTTTTCATTTAACCAAGTTTCAGTTAAAACTTCAGTACTATTTTTAAAAGTTTTGACGTATCTAAAGCAATTTATCAAATGTTCTACTATGCAATTGATACTTCTTTTATTATCAGATGTTTAAAGTATACAACTCTTAAACAGAACATAGTCATGTCTGCATAAACATAGAATAAACATTAAATGTAACAGGTCTTGTTTCTAAGCACAGTAGTAATTTTTAGGGTTTCAATTATTAACATGTCAAAAATCTGTCAAAGTTTTTTTGTTTCTTCTTTTTTTTTAAAAAAAGATACACTGGGGTCCTTCTACCCATCCAATTACTGTTTATTCAAAGGGGAAATTTTAAGTTTCTGCTTTATCAACATAGTCTCTTTAACATTTTTCTCTGAAGGGATTACCCAGTTGATTACCAAAACAAACTCGATCTCAACTGCAGCCAGTTAGATTTTGAAATTTTCTGGATCTGACTACAGCAATTACAAATCCAGAGTATGAGCAAAGTAGTTGTTCCTGATTGTATGTATATGGTGATTGCTTTTCATACAGAAGCCTAAGAAGGTATTTAAAACAACATTTTGAAAAAGTAAAATTTCCTATTTCCATTTGCCACATGAGAAGTATGCTGTTCCTCACTTGGAAACACCTGATGAGACAGCTCAAAGAACAAACACTAACTAATAAAACCACTGGAAACAGGAATTAGGAAAACTTTTTAAGAGTTTGAACAGGCATTCTGGATTTAAAGAGGAAGCTTTAATGTCTCCTCCCAATAACTGAAACTGTCACTCAGATATTCTTAACGATGCAGTTGCAACAATGCTTCAGCATGGGTCACCAGTGAACTGAAGAGATCCGAGACATGAAAGCACATACTGCAGCTATGTTATTACTTCTTTGATTGCTTTTAAGGTTGTAAGATAGTAGCAGAACCTACAGCTAAGTGCCGCTCAGGAAGGCAAACCAAGCCATTCTGTGTCAGTACTGGTTACAGCTCCCAAAACAAGAATTTCAGGAGAGAATGAGGCCTATTCAGACATCCCACAGCACACAAAACGGTAATACATGGAAAAGATCCGGTTCCTTTATACTAGGAACAGGTTTTACAAGACAGACACTAGAAGCAGAATTCCATCAATGCAGACCCACTGCATGTTAGAAGTGGGAAATGGCATGAAGAGCTACCAAGTAGCAAGCAGATTTTTTTTTCCCTTGAAAACAACCTGGCAAGAAAAACAATGTACTCTGCTCAGTAGAACAGAATATAGTAATAGTGAAATATGTTTTAGCATGCTTCATTTTAAAAGCACTGTACTACTCACAAGTCTTGGTTTGTCTCCTTTCAACTACTGTCATGATTTACACTTGCCGTAACATTTCTGAGTAGTTGCCACAAGTCAGCTCTCATTCTTCAGCGGTACAAGCAAAAGCACATGCACATTGATACGTATCTTGTTTTTATTCTGAACTGAGGCAGCCTTGCTTATCACCTCCATTTAAAAATTAAGCTTACCTTAAAGATTTTTCAACTACCTGTGTACGGAAAACTTCCTCCTGGTCCAAGTTTATCGTACAGAAAAAGTCTCTCATTTTGTTGGGTACCAAGTGTTTGGCGTCATCTGTAAATAAAAAATTTACTGTAAATATTTTTGGGGGGGGAACCCACGAAGTATTAGCCACAAGAATTTTACAGTTTTGACATGTGTCCAAAATTAACTTTTCCATTCAATTAGGATGCATTTCCACAGCTTCAGTTCCTAAGATCCAACAGCATACAGAAATTGCTACATCCAGCTTCACGTGGAAGGGAGAGTCGACAGGAAGAGGACAGCACACTGACTCATGAACACCACTTCCTGCAGCACCTGCACTTTCCCTTGAGAGGTCTCATCTCAGGCTTGACCCTGCGCAGCTTGCTAAATCCAAGAAGCTTGCAGCCTGAGGTGATACGGCATTAGGTCATAATACCAAGACATG
Organism: Nestor notabilis; assembly: GCF_000696875.1. Classification (NCBI taxonomy): domain Eukaryota; kingdom Metazoa; phylum Chordata; class Aves; order Psittaciformes; family Psittacidae; genus Nestor; species Nestor notabilis. The sequence goes on along the minus strand of NW_009924863.1, from coordinate 5,878 downwards.
ATCCGGCTAAGCCGTTGTTCACTTGGTATTTTCTCTGCAAATACTTTGGTTATAAAGGAAGCTGATTAATAAGAACTTACCCATAAAATCTTTACTTCATAGTAGGACGAGGGGGGGGGGAATAAAAATCACCCACTGACTAATTGCAACATGGGGAAGAACAAGTGCAAAAGGAAGTTTCTAATGAGACAGGATGATTGTCAAGACAGGAGTACAAAGATTCGCTGGGCATTGAGTCCAGATCACTGTAATAACACACACCAGACACGATGCAGTCCTTCCTGGAAATGGTTAGTTCTGAGTAGATACAGCAAAAACCAGATCCCAGTGCTCAAATTGAAAAGCTTTTCCAAAATCTCAATGCCATGGACATCTGTATTTATTTACGGCAACACTGTCCTTTAGCTTAAACAGTTATTCTCCCTCTCTGTCCCCCCAGCTGTTTTCTTCCCCTCTGAATTTCTCTGAAGACAACAGACAGACCCTCTTCACCTTTTATTCTGCTAAAAGAAACAAGACAAGTTTTTTCTAGCACTCTCTCATGAGAGGCTCCTAATCACTGAGTAGCCACTCTGTCCCTGTTGCACTTCATTATCTTAAACACAGGCAACCAGAACTGTATTCTCCATTAGGTCTTAACCAGGACCTTTTACAGTAGCATTCATCCTTATCTACTACTAGAAATACTTTCCCAATGAAATTGGAATCTAAAGTTTATATAAGGTATTAAAAAGTAATAGGATGAAGACTACATCAAAGTATTGAGTTTTAATTACTTATCGTGTCTAAATAATGTATCACCTCCACTTTCAAAGACCACAGCTTGAAACTAGATGTGAAGTGTCATATGCAAGATTCTTTTTAAACAGTTGCAGATATGAAAAACAATGAAATAAGCTTTATTGTCTATCCTGTTAACATGTAAAACCAGAATTTTGTTTTCTCCCCCCTTGTTCAATAGATTATTACAGGCTTGAAAGTTAAATAAGTAACGTCTGGTATTGGAAAGGCTACCACAATGGTATCCGAGCTGAAAATACGACAGCTGAACAGGAATAGAGACTAAACTTCATGCATGCTGTTTTCCAAGTCAGGAATATGTACACTGATGGAAAACATGAACAGACACTTAAGTAACTTTCAGAGTTAAAACTTGTGCTCTCAGAAGCATCAATGAGCTTTTCATCAACTTGGGTGTGGGAGAGGAGGAAGAACACACATTATTTTTTAACTACCACACTTTATGTTGACAGATTGAGAGTCAAGAACAGAACCAGTTTTTAAATGCCATTAGACTCCAAAATGAGACTAAACTCAAAATCACCCTTAAGCGAGATATTGCAGAACAACCAAGAAAAGCATCAATGACTGAACATTGCCTCAAGGAAAAGAAAAAAAAAACCAAAACAGCTATTTTAATAAAACCTATCAAAGAAAATACAAAACTAAATTCATGAAAAGAGGCTAGTAATCCCCAGAGAGCTTCTGATACTGTAGTTTGTAATTAACGAGCATGAATTGTATGTCAGTTGTTCCTGATAAGAATCCTTATTTTTAGTTAACACTCTGTAGCTTCACCATACTATTTTTTACATAAAATCTTACAGATATACCATTACTTAATCGGCACTGTAAAGTGGACTTTGAAAGGAAATTACAATTATTGTAGTGTCATATTTTCTTAAAAGAGTAAAAATTAAATATTTCTACATAATTCACAATTCTTATGTCTACTATACTGCAATCTTTCAATATTTCCACCCAAGGAAACAGAAGAAATAGAAGTTTCAATTTTCTACTGAGATAAAGATCTTTATTTTTGTAGCCCAAGTGTTTAACTTTAAGGCACGGACAAATTTACTGAGGCTTTTGAGAGGCTAGGGGGAAGAGTCCTAGAGTTGGGTTAAAAATAACCTCAGAGCTGAAGTGGAGAGCATGCGATTTCGCATCTTTCCAAACACCTCTTGATATCTGTGATTGTGGGAGACTTTTCACCCATACAGTACTCCAAGTCTTCCAAGAAACTTATTTCCTTAAAAATTAAAAAAGAGGTGGGAAGTATCTCCCAGATATCACACACAAAGTCTTTGGTTACACTTTGGTTACTTTTTCCTCAAAAACCTACAGCTACAATGACCGCAAAAAAATGAAATATGAACAACACCAGATACCTGCTGGAATGTTTCGCTTTTCAGCGCATTCATCAAGTATGCAATTCTGAAGACCACGTTTCACTGTCCAAAGTTTGCAAAAGAATAAGGTAAGAACTACAAGAAGTATATCAGAAAATGTACACCAGTGTTTTCCAAGGGTTTGTTTAGAAAGTGTAGGTAGTATGACCTACAAACCAAACAATACTGTTTTGGGGAGAAATTAAACCTATTTCAGATCTAACTGTGGACCTACATTTCAAGCCTTTTCACAGAGGCTGTCATTTAAAAACCACATAGTGTGATGCCTAAACTTGCAGTTCAAATGGTGAAATGTGCAAGTGATGAAGCAGCAGCAATAACAGATTTATTTATTTTGTATTGACCATATCAATTCACCACTTTCAGACACAAGATGAACTTAAACCAGAAATTATTTTCACATGAGACACGTAGTAGCCTAATTCATCATGGAACCCTGAAATGCATCACTAAACAAACATTTACCTTTTTGGTTTTTTAAAAACAGAAGTTCATAATTGCTATTAGTTACTTGACTTTTAAACTTTCTTTATTGCCACTCAGCTACTTTGGGGAAACAGTGAGGGGAAAAAAAAAAGTAATAAAAAAACCCCACAAAACTTCACTTTGGCCAGTTATACATGTTTGGAAAATAATGTTTAGGTTCTCTATGCAAAACCTCACTTCAAAATTAGATTAGATCAAACCTGAGCAAAAGGGAAAAGCTGCAAGGCTAAAAATCTGAAGTGTTAAAGCAGTAGGAATTTACCTGTACAACGTCTAATAAAGTCAAACTCCCCATATTACTTAAATGTTGCAACAGCGTTATTACCAACAGCAATGGAGCAACCTACCAAATTCAACAGATCCGTCAAACTCCCCTGCCTGCACATTATCTGTTAAATGTAGACGCTATATGAAAACAAAGTTTGAGCTTGTTCGCTGTTAACAGTGCATAAGCTAAAGCAGGAGATGGGATAGATAAATGATATTCACAATATCCTCTGTCAAGTCAAAGTGCACAATTACTGTACATTCTCTGATAGGGATCCAGAACAAAGAAATTTAGGAGATGTTTATGCACACAAATTCAAAATATTAACTTCACAGGACTAAACATTATATAGCAACAACTAAATCCACTCCAGGAACGCAGCATAATCAGAGAGAACCACGTAGCATTAACAACTCAGTGCAAGAAGTGTGAAAAAGAACATGTCCTGCATTTCGCCAAATGAGTTCTAGGACACAAGACATACATTTTCCAAGTGTTCCACTAAGACAGGTTTCAGTTTACACACCAAAAATCAAAGCAGCTAGCATCACCTACCACCTAAAAATGTACTACTGGATGGAATGAAATGAAAACAGAAGCTGAATACACAGTTTAAAGCACTACACTATAAGCTATGCCTAAAACTACATGGTATCCACATATAAAGTGCTTTGCACTTTTTTTAAGTGCTTCTGTTATTAGTATGATGCAAAATGTAGAGCCACCAATACAAGAGAGTTATTATAAACTAAAGACAGACTTTCAGTGCATTTCTGGTGGAAATATGCTAAAATGTAATACCATATTAAAAAAAAAATTAAAAAAAAGTATAGGGTCTTAAACTGTTAAGACCAGTTCATCTTACCTCTTTCTTGAAAACCGGAAGCAGGAGCATGGCTGCAAACACTGGCATCCCACAAAACAGAGTACCAGGGATTGCAAAGGTGTCCCTGCTCTGTTTTTTCACTGCCAGGTATTTAATAGCTACTTAAACTGCCTTTAAGAATACGAATACGCCTGAATTCTAAATCTGTTGCAATGATCTGTATAACATCACTAACTTCACACTTCACCATCTATTTGAGTACTGTAAAACAACAGTGTAAAAACTCACTGCAGATGGTATTTTCTATACATGCAGAATTACACAGAACTGACATTACCTCATTAAAACGACCACGCTCTCATGCAACATACATAAAATTGTCAGTGTCAAAAGTCTTGTAGTAGTTTTTATGCAAACAAAGCTTCAGCAACAAAATATACTCCACCTTCTGAGAAACACCTTACAAGAAACTCTTACAGACTATGAACATTAACTTTCCAAAGTGAGGTCTGCTACTGCCAATCCCCCCAGATCAAGGGGGATTACATTATTATATTTATTATTGTTCATTCAGAGTGCTTTCCCCTAAAAAATGCATTAGTAAAATACCAGCAAGAAGTGCAACTTCAACAGTATTAGCTGTGCAGAGAAGCCTAAAGAGCATCTAGGGACTGGAGGGTTCACAAACTTCCACAGCATATTTAATTATCTTTTTTTGTAAACAGCACATTACCTTTTTTTGTAATCAGCATTTTTGTTCTGTTAGAAGAAACAAGTAGGTTTACAAAGCAATTTTCACACTATTTCAAGACACATCTTTTATTGCAGCTATTACTTCCACTCAGTTTCCAAACAGCCTCCTGCAGTTCTTCCAGGTCCATCTTTGGCAACCAACTTTTTATGTATTCCCTAGGAAGCAGGTTGTAGTCTTCAGTTTACCACTACTTTTGCCAGGTAACCAAACATTTGAAGTTACGATACAACTTCAGACCCAAAGCAGAACACATAAACGGGACAATAAAACTAGTTTCAAAATATGTCTCGAGACATTTCAGACGTTACCTTTTAATGCTTAATGGAAAACTTTTATCAGGTTCAAGTATCACGAAATGCAGAACTTCTGAAGCGTTGTGTTGTCCAGTATTGAGAAAAAACTTGTGATAAAAGTTAGGAAGCAGAATGGTGTCAATAAATAAATCAGCCCCAAAACTAACAATATTCCTTTTTAACGGTAAGCTGACGTACTATTTCTGTGATAATTGCTAACAACACAAGATCTCCGTATGCTCAGCCTTGTCTACACAGCCAGCAATAACTGGCTATGGAGTGAGAGCACCTCCAGCTATACCTCATGTCTCCTGTTCTCATGACCTAGTCTTCTATTTACTGAAGGCATATTCAAGTCTTTACTGCATGATGATGTTTAAATGAACGTGACTCCATTCCTCCACAAAACCTCATCCTTCAACAGATTTTCACAACCGGTTCTCAATCACAGCACTATGCCCAATTCAAGGCGCTTCGCTTCATTCTCAAAAAAAGTCGATCGGCTGTGTGAGAAAGGAAATAAATGGGTTGCATCTGAATTGTATGAATGTATTTCGATACCCCTTCAGGAAGCCACTGCACATCCTGTTTCTCCTACTCGCTTTGAAGTCCTCCCGAGCCGAGCCGCACCACGCTATCTGTTTTCCTCCCCGGCCTCTCCTCCCCAGCTCATCCTTCGGTTTCCCACGTTACTGAATGCATAGGCATTTTTAGTCAGCACTTCCTAACCA